>NC_091377.1:15029551-15152693 GCF_038502225.1 Cherax quadricarinatus | reverse complement strand
ATAATCTTCAAACCCTCCTTTACAATACTCATTATTGCCAGTGCCGACACAGCTGACACTTCTACCAACCCCCCCCCGTATATACAGTCCCCATTCTAAATAACATACATTAATTTCCCTAATGAATGGTCATTGAAAACAATTTCTACTAAAATAACCCAACCCAGCAGACTTCCAAACAAAAACAGTCAGGGTCATTATAAGACATGTAGGAACGAGTCCTGCAATCATATATGTATACATATACGCATGCATATACACATACGTGTATGTGCACTTATTCATAAGAACAAACTAAATCATACATAGAAATAAATCGCTAAATGACTTGTCTGCAAATAAACTAAATATTACAATCTATGATAGAACTATACCAAAGACATTGGTTCCCCCAAACACCCTACACATACACAAAGTTAATGTTACTGATTAACACTCAATATATAATAGGACCTTACATACAAAATAAGGGTATATATAAACCCCATCAAATACTTATATATTTTCGTACATAGTGCATAATGTACATATTCAATACAATGAAAAAAAAGAGGTGTATGACAAGGCTAAATCTATCTTCAGATTAAAAATATATGACATATCCTCACATTATACATATAAATATAAACCTCCTATATAAAATGATTCTTATAACAATAAGGGAAAAAACCGAAAATCACATACAACTTTTGACACTGTGATTTTACAAAAATTCATAAGGTCTACATACCCCGGAGCCCCCAACGGCTCCCTACAATAAACTTTACCCACATCAACCACCGTGCAAACCAATCAACCATACCTCACCAGGCTTCCAATCACACCAAGAGGGCGCACCACTGAAGAGACCAACCCCTTGCCTCTCACCCCATACTCAAACGGAGTAAACGTTCAGCAGTAAGTCCACGATATCCCTCCGGAAAACTAATTACCCACCTTCCCCCATATAATTGTTTGTTCCTACATGCTGTCCTATAAACACTCGCCGCCAACGCTTTTATCCTAATGTTCCCCTCCACCTCCCTCATCCCCCAAGAAACATACAAGTAATCAACTATTACATATCTGATAGCCCTTCCCACCTCTTTGGGTACCCCTTCCATATCTAACATTAAAGCCCTAAGGGGTGATATCTTTCCCCCCCCCCCCAATAAAAAGAAAACCCTCTTCAACCACAATCTTACCACCTCCAATGCAGAACAAAAATATACTACATGAAAAGCCGTTTCAACTTCCCCACAAAAAGCGCATGACGCCTCTCTCACAAAACCCATTCGTTTTAGCACCTCTTTCGATGCTAACGTCCCCATAAGAAATCTATATACTAATTCCCTCGCTCTTGCCGGTATTCTTAATTTACTAAATTCCACCCATATCACTCTCCAATCATATGTGGGATACACTGCCATCCCTTGCATTAATTCCTGACGATGGCCCACACCCACTAAACGTTTTACCTTGAGTTTTTTAACATTGCATACCTTTAACATAAACCACAACATGTCTTCACACTCCACTAAGTCCCTGCCACCCCACCATTTGCGGATATCCCCCATCACCTCCCCCACCCGAAGACCCCTTTCCCCCGCTGCCCGAATATACCTCTGCTTCACATATAGCGCCTTCACCCTAGACCCTAATGCAATCAATCCCAGTCCTCCCTGCCTTACCGCAGTCATTACTACATCTTTGCCCAACCACGCCCTCCCATAGCCCCACACATACCTTAAGACCCTTCTTTGCATTTCCATAATATCCTGACTTTGTAATGGGTAAATTTCCGCCACTCCCCACACCTTACTATAAATCAGCGTATTTACCACCACAACCCTTTGATGCAAGGTTACATCCCCGGCCCTTAGACTCCTCAGCCTACTCAAAGCTCTGTCCATTACCATTTCTGCCAAAAATAAAATCCCACAAATCTTTAGCCTATCTACAGTTATCCAACCAAACTCCTCCCCCAAGGTCCCTCCTACCCAAGCCCCTACCTCCAACAACCGTGATTTCTGCTTATTAACTCTCATCCCAGTAGCATTCCCAAAAATCTCAATTACCCTTCCCACTTTTCTTAAATCTTCAGTCTCATTAAGTAAAACAGTTGTATCATCTACATAACCAACAATATTCCCACAATATCCTCCACTCTCCCCCAACCTTCCCATCCCACCATCAACCAGAACATAGAAAGGATTCTGCATACATGCAAAGAGTATTTGGGAGAGTGGACACCCCTGCCTTAAACCCCTTCCCATGCTTACTGAACTACCCAACCTCCCATTTACCTGTACTCTCATTGATGCATTCTCATACAAAGTCCTCACCCATCCAACCACCCTCCCTCCAAAACCCATTCTCACCATACTCTCAATCAAAAATTCCCTATCCACATAATCATAAGCTTTCTCCCAATCCAGACCTAGAATACCTCCCTTATTACTACCCTCAAGGAAATCCCGAATACGACCATGACCTACCCGCATACTCCTCCCCGGGATACCAAACTGTCCCCCATGTATCACCGACCCCATGACCTTCTTCAGTCTATTACCCAAAATTTTCTCAAAAACCTTGTAATCAGCACACATCAAAGATATTGCACGGTAAGCACTCAACTCTCTACCCCCCCCCCCTTCTTTGGCACCAAAACTATGACACCCGTACTTTGCGATATGCCCAACTTCCCACTAGTTAACATATGGTCCAATAGCCTAACAAAACACTGCCTAATACACCCCCAATGTGCTCTATAAAAATCATTTGGTATACCGTCTATCCCTGGTGTTTTCCCGGTACTCATCCCGAAAACTGCCTCTTCCACCTCAACCTCACTTATACCAACCTCCAACCCCACTCTATCCTGCTCACTTAAAACGCTTTGGAACCCCCCTTCAAAAATACCCTCCCAGGAACCCCCCTCCCTCCAACTCGATTTCTCTCTAAACCAACTATCAGCATAGAGACTCATACTTTCCGTATTGGATAGGACTCGACCCACTGGATACCCTCCCACCCCAGGGCTTGTCTCCAATTGTAGAATGGTGGTTACATTCTGTCGGTCCCGAAATTTACGTAAAACATACCCAGACGGTTTATCACCCCACAAAACATCCTCTAACCCCGCCCTAACCCTAATTGCATCAAACCTATCATTGTGTAATTCAGCTATTCTACTCCGCAGTCTGTCCATATCATCCCTCCTACCACCCCCCCCAACATAACAATCTTGCAACTGTCCCTCCAGATAATTTTGCAACCCAAAACGCCACCTCGCCTCCTCTCGTCCCCTAGCCTTAAAAAAATTCGCTATTCCAGGTTTTGCCTGCATTTCCCACCAATCTAACAGATCTATCTCCCTGTTCCTAGCCTCCCAAAAAGGCAACCACCAATCACTGAAAAAAGGCCCCTCCCCCTCCTCCTTAAGAAGCCTTACATTTAATTTCCAGTACCCAGAATAAAAACGCACCACTCCATCCCACATCAAATCTGCTATTACCGCTCTGTGATCAGAAAACCCCACATCGAAGGTTTGCACCCTCACAACATCTATACCCTGCTTAATATAAATTCTGTCTAATCGCGCTTCATATCCCCTACGGACGAACGTATGCTCCACTAGGTAACCCCCCCTCCCCACCACATCAACAACCCCAATATCTCGCAATACATCCCTCAGCACACTCAGCACACAACCTGCCCCTCTCGGTTCGACATCACCACTCCTAATCACACAATTCCAATCACCTCCTATTACTGTTATAGCAGGCAAATCTCTCAAGTGATACAGCAATACCTCTCTGACAAAATCTACTTTTACCCTGATATTACTAGTTGCTGGCATGTAAACTCCCACAAAACTAACTCGACTCTCACCCCAGACGCCATCCACCCTCACGATCCTCCCACCCTCCCCCCCTCTTCCCAACCGATGACACGCAAGGGGCTGGTCTCCTTTACCGCAACTGCTACCCCACCTTTCAATTGCAAACCACTGGTTACATACATCCAATATCCTTTCACCCTCAACACACTACCAGCCCTGTGATTATGCTCTTGCAAAAAGCATATGTCAACATCAAACCGCCTTAAAAACCACTCCAACCAAACTTTCTTGACCTCAGTCTTAAGTCCATTAACATTAAGCGTGACACATCTGAAAATTACAGAAGGGGCGGCTTTCCCCTATGCCTCTGGGATTTACCCACTGCACTTTTCATATTACGTGTTCCTTTGCCACTCGAGTTTTCCTGTGCAGTCACCTCCCCCCTCCCTTTCCCAATTTGCAACTCAGGCACACCTCTACCACTGTGTGTCCTCGGCTCCACAACCGCTGCCCATGACTTCTTCCCTGGCCTCTGCCCCGGGGTAATGACCTCATCTATCTCTGATGCCACAGTTCGTTTCCTAGAACTCACACTTACACACATATCACCCTCAGACAAATCATCCTGGTGTACCTCCACGGCCACCACATGCTCCCGCCCAATCTTACTCAAGTCTTCTTCAACAATTTGTTGTCCCTCCAAAGTTCCAGCTTCACATGAACTGAGGACACCTTTTGCACAGGGTTCCTCCTCATCCAAAAAATCCTTGATCACATCTGCCAATAACCCATCCTGGGTTGAAGCTTCCTGGACGAAAGTCTCCTCAGATGTCACCTTCAACTCCCCCGACGCCCCTGGGAGAGTGACACATGTCTCTGCCGCCGCCACCTCCCGGTCGACCTCTTCGCTCCAGAGGTCATTCCTCCGTCCTCCCGAGGCATCAGAGACAGGCACCAAGTTACACGACTGTTGAATCACAATTGGAGTGTCGAGAATTCGAGAAGCCCGCCTCCTAGGACACTGGGCCGCCATGTGCTCATAAGAGCTACATAGACGACATGTTTTCCGTTGCCCAGCATAGTACACATAAACCTGTGTTCTACAACCGATCATCGTAACATAGGATGGTATAGGCCTTGTTAAAGTCATTTTAAGGGTGTAAGAACCTTCCGGCATTCCTTCATATGGACCATCCCTCCACACCCCCATTGTTGCAGAATGCACTGTCCCATAACTTCGAAAAAACTCCTGCAGGCCATAAGCCGTAGCCTCGAAGGGTACATTCCGTACCTTCACCCATGTGAAGTACTTAGAGACGTCATGTAACACAACATCCATCGTTGAATTCACACTCATGCGTTGTTCCTGGTAATGCTCGACAATTCTTGTGTAGAAATCGACTCGTAGAAATTTCACAAAGATTCTTGTTAAACCATTAAGGGCGACGCCATACAATTCCTCGTTGGGAATACCATATGTATCCCTGATGATGTTAGGGAGAAGGACGTTCATCGTATCTCCACTTAACGTACCACGAACCAGCTCTATGCACATAGTATTCACTCTCCGTACTGTATGTTCCGCCATGTTGATATCCCAATGAGCAGCGCACGTCCTCACTACTCAATGGTTGTTGCTGAACTAAGGTAGCTCGCCTGAAGACAGCAGAGGGGTGCCGAGACACAACCGCACTCCACCGTGGTCAGGCAGCGAATCCCATCCGAATGAATTAACCCCAGCCCTCCCAAGGCCACCGGAAGTGTTACCACCTCCCTTTTCAACCTATCGCATCCCGAACCCGAAATAAAACGGAAAACTCTGCTCAACAATCTCCGGACATCCCCATACACCAAAGGGTACAAAGCTGCCACATGCCATATTTTGCTGTACAAAAGCACACTGACCACAATGACCCTCTGGTGTAGCGTAAGGTGTGTCGGCCTCAATCCTGACAATCTTCCCAATACTCTATCTACCACACCCTTTGAATTATTCTCCCTTGCCATCTGAGCATTACCCATATACACAATTCCACAAATTTTCATCCGGTCCACGACACACCACCTCACCCCCCACCCCCGCCCTCCCGCCCATCCCATTCACCCAATCTCATGAGCTTTGGTTTATGCACATTCACTGCCATGTACAATGAGAATTAATCTCTTACGCCTGATATGTTAAGGCGGATTTATCAACTGTGATTCATTCAATTTAGATTTATTATTATTAAGTTATCTATGTACATAGCAGTCTTAAGTCATATGATGTGAGTTGTGTTTAGGTGCAGTTGTCACAAAAAGTTGTTTTATCTGTGTTAGGGAAGTATGTGGAATTTTTGCGTGTAGCCGCTACATGGCTGAGGTTTTATACTTTATACCTTTGTATTCTGTGATGTTTTTCATAATATAAAGTTTTTATTTATATACTATGTTAAATGAATAGGTTTTACATGCTAAGATAATTGCACGTAAGTTGCCTTTGGGAGTTGTTGACATTCATTGTTGCAATCTTTTTAGAATATTAATCTTCTGAAGTGTATTTTCTTTCACCAGGTTGAGGTGTCATTGTGTTTAAGTAAAGCATTCACATTGCTAAACTCACAAACTAGTATTTAGTCACTTAGCCATAAGACCAACTTACCTCATAATTTGTAATATTTTACAATTAAGAATAAAACTAAGTCTGCCCGAAATGCCTAGCCATGCTAAGCGTTCTAGTGGTACACTCTGTTATCACAATTTTACTACATGTAAACCACACAATAACCAAATTTCTGTAAACTCAGCATTGTAATCCTTTTAGAGAATAAACTTTGAATTTGAATTGAATTGGCAGACGATGCACCATCCCCCCAATGAAAAGCAGGGGTGTCACTAGTACGTTAAGAGACCATACAATAAGTGTCAGGGGCCCGAGACTGTTCAACTGCCTCCCAGCACACATAAGGGGGATTACCAACAGACCCCTGGCAGTCTTCAAGCTGGCACTGGACAAGCACTGGATCAGCCGGGCTGTGGCTCGTACGTTGGTTTGCGTGCAGCCAGCAGCACAGCCTGGTTGATCAGGCGCTGATCCACCAGGAGGCCTGGTCACAGACCGGGCCGCGGGGGCGTTGACCCCCGAAACTCTCTCCAGTAAACTCCAGGTTACTGTATCACTCATGATAGTATAATTACTATGTATCCTTAATGTCAAGTTAAGATGCAATCAGGTTGGTGATGGTTATATTTTGCGGGGAGGGTGAAATTGTGACAAAAGTTTAAGCCTTCACAGGTATATAATTCTGGTATAACTGGGTATATATGGTGTGTGGAGTGATAGGGTGTCAGAACACTTTTGTCTGGTGTAGTCATTTTTTGTAAGGGTAAATTGGGGATTTGTGATTTAACTCATTTTGTGTACCTTTTAATATAATTTCCACCTTGTATTGTAATGTTTTAAATAAAATATAAAAAAAAAATCTCCCCCAACCAGCGAACCAGGGGACTGAGGGTTGATGATGGGGCCCCGTCGTTCAACCAGCACCCAGGTTCCAGCCAATGAGAAGATGGTTTTGGCAATCACAAAGGTTATGTGGGTACCACTCTCCTGTCTGCCCTTGTCGTTCCCATTCTAGAGCTGGTTGAAGCACGGTCTGCTCTCTAGTGGCTTCTATTCTGCCTTGCTTACCGTGGAGTGCACTAATACCTATCGCTGTACATAGTGTATATAGTGAACATACTTCTGTTCTAAATTGGTGAAAGATAATACAAGTCAAAAGTTTTTTTGAAGTGTTTATTTTGCTCCCTTTACACCCAGGATAACGGGCCATTTGGACTCCTGGGTTGTAATATGGGTAGCCTGTCCGAGAACTGGAGCTGGACTTAGAGAAAGGGTTGAGCCTAGGGTGATGCTGGAAGCAGGAACATTGTGTAGCTTGCTGTCTGGCATTGCATTAGCTTTGCCAACGCTTTACAAACTTTGCGTGTCAGTTGCTTTGCTATGGTCAGCCTTGCTATTGTATGATCGTTCAACAGCTCGCTACTAGCTTGTTCGGTGTGAAGATTTTTGCAGTCAGCTTTGCTATTGCATATCCACCTTGTAAGCATATGCGTATTCTGCAATCGTACTGTGCATAGCAAATAACTTGTATATTGGGGTATGCCACCTAGACGAGTCAGACGTCTGGTGTCGGTGTATACTTTGTTTAACCTACTTAAATTGTCCCTACAGCGTTGTTGGCAAATTGCTCGTTCCATTGGCATTGATTACCAACGCACTCTCACAGCTGAGCAACTGCGTTCACTGATCACTGACAAACTTCGGGAAGAAGAGATGGCACATCAGACTCCTCCCTCTGCGGGAGCTAGGAATAAAACTCCTATGTTCTCGCAGGAGGAAGATGATATGCCAACAGAGCAAAATCGTCAGTCTAGTGCAGCAGGGTTGTCTCAAGGTGAATCAGCAGTGTTGGCACTTGAGCTGGCAAAAATCAATCTTGAGCAGACTAGGGAACAGAGCATTTGCTAAAGAAGAATTTGATAGGGAAAAAGAAAGAGGGCAGTTTTCGCGTTCTGTAAATGACTTTAGTTTACAGAAAGCAGTACAGTTTGTTCCCCGCTTCAATGAGGCCGAACCAGAACAATTTTTCGAAGTTTTCGAAAATCAGGCTCGAGCCTTGAGGTGGCCGGAACAGCATTGGGCATCGTTGGTTCACACAGCACTGTTTGGTAAGGCACAGGAATTTACTTCAGTGTTAAATGACATTGAATTTTCTGATTATAAAGTGGTGAAGACCACAGTTTTGAGAGCATATACTTGCATCCCAGCTAAGTATCGGAAAATATTTAAAGTAAGCAGACGACAGCTTGGTCAATCCTTGGCTGATTTTGTGCGACAGCAGACCAAAGCTTTTACCAGCTGGTATAAAGCAAGTGGTGTTGCTACCTTCGATGATCTTGTGCAGCTTATTCTGATTGACAACCTGCTGGAGTCTGTGGGACCAGAGTTTCTAGTCTTTCTGCAGGATCGTGACTTAAACACTGCATTGGAGGCAGCCAGGTTGGCTGATACCTTTGAAACTAACCGCTCCTTGTCCGAGCGGTCCTGTCTCTTTTCAACAGCCTGGCATGAGCAGAGATCGTCAACCTTGGAGGATGAAGTACCAGCCGAAGGGAGAACGTCTACATCAGCCAACTAAGTCACCTGGTGAGCCACACTTCTCAACTTATGGTCCACCTGGTGAGAGACAAACTACTCAACATGGTGCAACTCGGCAACAGTATCCAGAAAGACACCAGCCAGAGCGACACCAGTTGCAACGTTAGCAGGGAGTTAAGGGCAAACCTGTCGTCTGTTACCAGTGCAATAAAGTAGGTCACATCCGTCCCAACTGCCCCCATAAACCCCAACCCATTGGGAAAATCTCTAATATCCCTAGTAACATGTCCCTGAAAGTAGAAAAAGGGATGGCCCCTTATTACTGTAAGAGTCTTATTTCCCTTCAGGAAAACTCCAAAACAACTGAAGTCAAAACCTTAAGAGATACTGGAGCATATTGCTCACTTATAAGAGGGAATATTACCCCTTTCAAAGAATACCTCCTTAAATTCCTGTTTTGTTGGAAGCATTTGGAGGAGCTATATATTCTGTCCCTTTGCATAAAATTTATGTACAGTGCAAATATTACACTGGGTACTTGACTGTGGGTGTATCCGAAGGATTCCCCATGAAAGATGCCATGTTATTACTGGGTAATAACATTACCACTGCTTGTGTATGTCCTGAGCCCATAATGGTTAATTCTTCTCCAGTGTTGGCCATATCTCGGGCAACATCCCAAGGGTTGTCTGGCGAGAATGTTCACCTATCCTTGGACGACTCCGATCTCGGAATAGCCACGTTGTTTTACGAGGAAAACCGGCCGGGGTCTCGTAGATAAAGTGAACAGACCCAGATCAAGCCTTCCTGTTCCAAGGTTGCAGGATTGCCAGAAATCTGGTTCTATGCCCGAGGGACTGTCCTTCCGGGAGGAACAACGAAAGGACCCTTCTTTAAATTTCACTTTCCAGGCAGCCATGGGTAAATCCTCTTTGGATCATCCGGTCAAGTATAAACTTAAAAATGACTATTTGATCAGCACTGAGACTGGTAAGGAGATAGAGGGCCGGCAATTGTCTGACAGGTTAGTAGTTCCAACAAAGTTTAGACCTCAAATATTGAATATAGCTCATAATACTTCATTAGATCACTTAGGAATTACTAAAACATTATATAGAATCACAAAAGAATTTTATTGGCCAAAATTAAAGCAGGATGTGAAGAATCATATCCGGTGTTGCCGAGAATGTCAGCAAGTAGGGAAACCTGGACATTCCATTAAACCTGCACCTCTCCAACCTATACCTGCTGATGGAGAACCTTTTGCAGATTTAATTATAGATTGTGTAGGTCCACTACCTAGGTCAAAGTCGGGAAATCAGTATTTATTTATCATTATGGATAGAGTAACTAGATACCCTGAAGCAATTCCCATGCACAGTATTAATACTAAATCTATTCTCAAAGCTTTAACAAGATTTATTTCTTGTTTTGGCATTCCTAAAACTATTCAAAGTGATCAAGGTACTAACTTCACTGCCAAAGCATTTAGGGAAGCATTAACAATTTTAGGGATAATACACAACTTATCCACTGCCTATCATCCTCAGTCCCAAGGCACCTTGGAAAGATTCCATCAGACGTTAAAAACCATGATGAGAACTTTTTGCATGCATTTTCCTACAGACTGGGATGAATCACTACCTTTGTTGCTGTTCTCAGTACGAGAAACGGTGCAAGAGTCTACCGGGGGTTTAGTCCGTTTGAGCTGATCTTTGGACACAATGTACGAGGTCCTCTTCGGGTGCTCAAAGAAGGATGGATTGGAGAAGACGTTAGCTCAACACTCTACAACCCGTCTTCAAGGTTGCAGGTGGCACGTCAGTTAGCCAAGGCTAACCTAAATGCAGCTCAAAATAAGATGAAACAGAGGTATGACAGAAATGCACAATTCTGCTCCTTCCATCCAGGATACAAGGTGTTGGTGCAGGAACCTATACCTGGCCACACCTTGAAATGTAGATTTACGAGACCTATGCAAATTGTAACTAAATTATCTGATGTAAATTATGTGGTAGCTCCCCTTGATAAGACCTCAAAAACTAAAACTTACCACATTAATCAATTAAAATCTTTTCATACACCAGATAAAGTCCCAGTAATGACTCTGTCCTCTTCCTCTGAGGACGACTCTGACTCTTTGCACTCTATTTCTTTAGTTAATTTCAAACTTCCAAACTCTGTCCTCAAGAACCCTAGGCCTTTAATGGTGGGGCTATCTGAAACTCAAGAAACAAGTTTAACTGCGCTTCTACAGACATATCCTGATATTTTTTCGAATGTGCCGAAAAAATGTACGTTAGGTTATCATGATGTAGATGTGGGAAGCTCTAAACCTATTAAACTCTTCCCCTACAGAGCTAATCCTGAAAAGCAGAGGCTACATCAGCAGGAAGTAGAATTTCTGCTAGAGCATGGGTTAGTGGAGGAGTCGTCTAGTCCATTGGCTTCACCGTGCATCCTTGTTAAAAATGCTGATGGAGGGTTTCGTATGTGAATGAGGTCACAATCACAGATGCTTACCCTCTTCTTCGTCTGGATGATGTAATCGACTTTGTGGGTAAGGCTACTTTTGTGTCCAAGTTATATCTCCTTAAAGGTTACTATCAGGTACCTTTGACGGATAAGGCGAAGGAAATCTCTGCCTTCGTAATTCCAGGGAGGTCATTATCAATACACAGTTACCCCCTTCAGAATGAAAAATTCCCCCTCTTCATTCCAGAAACTTATCAATCAGGCTATTAAAGGACTTGAAGGCACGGCAGCATACCTGGATGATATTGGCGTGGTGTCTGATACTTGGGATCAACACCTATTTAGACTTAAGGCTCTTTTTGAGACCTTTTCCCCTCAAGGAAGGTTCCTTGATGTTGGTGAGGGGCTCTTGATTTAGGGAATTGGATCTGTGCTCCAGTTCCCCGAATTAAGCCTGAATGCCTTCCACATCCCCCCCCCAGGCGCTGTATAATCCTCCGGGTTTAGCGCTTCCCTCTTGATTATTATAATAATTTGAGACCTTTCAGAGTTCTCATTTAACTGTTAATTTATCTAAGTCTTCCTTTGGCCAGGCCACTGTTACTTTTCTAGGCCATGAAGTAGGTAGTGGTAAAGTTGCTCCTAAACTTGCTAAAAGTCTTGCCATTAAAGATTATCCAGTTCCACATGATAGGAAATCTCTTCAACGTTTCCTAGACATGATAGGATTTTACAGAAGATTCTGTAAGAATTTTTCAGATATTGTAGCCCCTCTTACCTCTGTTACCAGTCACAAAGTTCCCTTTATTTGGACTTCAGTTGCTCAGGATGCTTTTGAGAAAGCAAAAAGATTATTGTGTACTGCACCCATTCTTTTGTCTCCAGACTTCTCCAAACCTTTCTCATAACAGGTTGATGCTTGTGAGTCTGGGGTTGGGGCAGCACTATTGCAAAACGGGGCCAAGGAGTTGCAGCCTGTAGCCTTCTTCTCCGCCAAATTCCAGCCGCATCAGAGGGCTTACTCTACCACTGAAAAAGCTCTCGCGCTGGTACTGGCTTTGGAGCACTTTGATGTATACGTGGGACAGACTTCGCAGGTGGTCACTGTCTTCAGTGATCACAATCCTCTAGTATATCTCCAAGCCATGAAGAACCACAATACAAGGCTCATGAGATGGAGTCTACGACTGCAACCCTACTCTCTGAGAATTTTACATATTTCCAGCAAAGAAAATATGTTGGCAGACTCTTTAGATAAAGAGTCTCTAGAAAGACGTAGAATTAGGGAGGATATGATTGAGGTGTATAAATGGAAGACAGGAATAAATAAAGGGGATGTAAATAGTGTGCTGAAAATATCTAGCCTAGACAGGACTCGCAGCAATGGTTTTAAGTTGGAAAAATTCAGATTCAGGAAGGATATAGGAAAGTACTGGTTTGGTAATAGAGTTGTGGATGAGTGGAACAAACTCCCGAGTACAGTTATAGAGGCCAGAACGTTGTGTAGCTTTAAAAATAGGTTGGATAAATACATGAGTAGATGTGGGTGGGTGTGAGTTGGACCTGATAGCTTGAGCTACCAGGTCGGTTGCCGTGTTCCTCCCTTAAGTCAATGTGACCTGACCTGACTAGGTTGGGTGCATTGGCTTAAGCCGGTAGGAGACTTGGACCTGCCTCGCATGGGCCAGTAGGCCTTCTGCAGTGTTCCTTCGTTCTTATGTTCTTATGTTCTTATATTATTTATAATTATATATTAGGTTAGGATGTGTTAGGTTACTTGTGGCAACCCCTCCCAAGCTTTTTTTTTTTATCCCCTGGTGTTTTTTTTTTTTTTAGTGAGGGGATGCGGGCTACCGTCCGCCCGTGTCTTGAACCTATGCTAGCCCGACTGTCTGCTGTCTCACTCTGAGTTTAGGATTTGGCTTTTTGTCACGAGAAAAGCTGAGCTCCATCTAAGAGTTAGATGGTTGAGAGGAAAGGCGATCCAATTATTTTGTGCCATGGCGGCACGGCTACCACTGGGAGGTGGGAGCCTAATCCTGAGCCTTCTCGGGGTGGGGGGGTGTCATGCAAAGAGTATGTAACCTTTATTCGGCGCATGTACACACCCTCATTTACAGGCTATCTCCCCCAATCAGCGAACCAGGGGACTGAGGGTTGATGATGGGGCCCCGTCGTTCAACCAGTACCCAATGAGAAGATGGTTTTGGCAATCAAAGAGGTTATGTGGGCACCACTCTCCTGTCTGCCCTTATCATTCCCATTCTAGAGCTGGTTGAAGCACGGTCTGCTCTCTAGTGGCTTCTATTCTGCCTTGCTTACCGTGGAGTGCACTAATACCTATCACTGTACATAGTGTATATAGTGTACATACTTCTGTTCTAAATTGGTGAAGGATAATACAAGTCAAAAGTTTTTCTGCTGTGTTTATTTTGCTCCCTTTACACCCAGGATAACAGGCCATTTGGACTCCTGGGTTGTAATACCTTTGTACATTCTCTAACTTCTTGACATGCTTGACTCAGGTTTGCCAGGTGCCCATATGCTGCGGCAGTTATCTGGCTCCGGAGACGTGCTTGGTATTTTGGTCACCCCAAGATCTTTCTCCATGAGTGAGGTTTGCAGTCTTTGTCCACCTATCTATACTCTGCGGTCTTCTTCGCCCTTCCCCAATCTTCATGACTTTGCATTTAGCAGGGTTGAATTCGAGAAGCCAGTTGCTGGACCATGTGTCCAGCCTGTCCAAGTCTCTTTGTAGTCCTGCCTGATCCACATCTGATTTAATTCTTCTCATTAACTTCACATCATCTGCTAACAGGGACACTTCAGAATCTATCCCTTCCATCATGTCATTCACATATATCAAAAATAGCACTGGTCCTAGGACTGACCCCTGTGGAACTCCGCTCGTCACAGGCGCTCACTGTAACACCTCTTCACGTACCATGACTCGTTGTTTCCTCCCTGTCAGGTATTCTCTGATCCATTGCAGTGCCTTTCCTGTTATACGCGCCTGATCCTCCAGCTTCTGCGCTAATCTCCTGTGAGGAACTGTGTCGAAGGCCTTCCTGCAGTCCAGGAAAATGCAATCGACCCACTCCTCTTTCGTGTCTTACTTCTGTTACCTTGTCATAAAACTCCAAAAGGTTTGTGACACAGGATTTGCCTTCCATGAATCCATGCTGGTTGTCTTTTATAATCTTGATCTGTTCCAGGTGCTCCACCACTCTCCTCCTCCTCCTCCTCCAGCTTCTGCACCTCCTCCGTTGTTTGTATGTCATCCAACACTTGTTGGTATATTCCCTGTTAATGTTCCCCTCTGTGCTGTCTTCCCAGAGCCCTTTCTGTCTCTACTGTAAATACTTCCTTAAATCTCCTGTTGAGCTCCTCACATCCCTCGTGATCGTTTCTTGTGAGTTACCCACCTTCTGTCCTCAGCCTGATCACCTGGTCTTTGACTGTTGTCTTCCTCCTGATGTGGCTATAGAGCAGTTTCGGGTCAGACTTGACTTTCAATGCTATGTTACTTTCATACTGTCGCTGGGCCTCCCTCCTTACCTGTGCATACTCGTTCGTGTGTGTGTGTACTCACCTAATTGTGCTCACATAATTGTAGTTGCAGGGGTCGAGACTCAGCTCCTGGCCCCGCCTCTTCACTGAACGGTACTAGGTCCTCTCTCCCTGCTCCATGAGCTTGATCATACCTCGTCTTAAAGCTATGTATGGTACCTGCCTCAACTACATCGATCGCCAGACAGTTCCACTTCCTGACCACTCTATAGCTGAAGAACTGCTTCCTAACATCCCTGTGACTCATCTGAGTCTTCAGCTTCCAAGAGTGATCCTTTGTTTCTGTGTCCCTTCTTTGGAACATCTTGTCCCTGTCCACCTTATCTATTCCAGGCAGTATTTTGTATGTCGTTATCATGTCTCCCCTATACCTTCTCTCCTCCAGTGTCGTCAGGCCGATTTCCCTCAACCTTTCTTCATAGGACATTCCCATTAGCTCTGGAACTAACCTTGTCGCAAACCTTCGCACTTTCTCTAATTTCTTAATGTGCTTGAACCGGTGCGGGCTCCAAACTGGTACTGCATAGTCCAGTATGGGCCTGACGTACACGGTGTACTGTCTTGAAAGTTTCCTTACTTAGGTATCGGAATGCTAATCTCAGGTTTGCCGGGCGCCCATATGCTGCAGCAGTTATCTGGTTGATGTGTGCTTCCGGAGACGTGTTCGGTGTTATAATCACGCCAAGATCTTTCTTCTTGAGCGAGGTTTGCAGTCGTTGGCCACCTAGCCAAAGAAGTCTGCGATCTTCTTTGCCCTCCTCCAATCTTCATGACTTTGCATTTGGCAGGGTTGAATTCGAGAAGCCAGTTACTGGACCACGTGTTCAGCCTGTCCAGGTCTCTTTGAAGTCCTGCCTGATCCTCATCTGATTAAATTCTCCTCATTAACTTCACATCATCTGCGAAAAGGGACACCTCTGAGTCTATCCCTTCCATCATGTCATTCACGTATACCAAAAATAGCACTGGTCCTTGGACAGACCCCTGTGGGACCCTGCTCATCACAGACGCCCACTGTGATACCTCATCACGCACCATGACTCATTGTTGCCTCCCTGTCAGGTATTCTCTGATCCATTGAATTGCCCTTCCCGTTATTCGCGCCTGAGGAACTGTGTCAAAGGCCTTCTTGCCATCCAAAGAGATGCAATCAACCCACCCCTCTCTCTCGTCTTACTTCTGTTACTTTATCATAAAATTCCAGAAGGTTTGTGACACAGGATTTGCCTTCCATGAAACCGTGCTGGTTGTCATATATACTTTTGTTCCGTTCCAGGTGCTCTACCCCTCTCCTCCTGATAATCTTCTCCATGACTTTGCATACTATACACGTCAGTGACATTGGTCTGTAGTTTAGTGTGTGTGTGATGTGTGTGTGTTGCAGTAACATCAATGGTCCCTCACATGCAAAGAGATCTAATTCATTCATCTTATTTCTGGCACTTCTACAATTTGTATAAAATATTTTAAGATTAATTTTTGTCTGTGTCTTTCCCCATTTTCTTTTCCTTTTCACAGATTCTGTTGTAATTATCTATATGATTACCTAATGCTAAATGATGAATTTTATCCTTAAAATCAACATATCACACTCTTAATAATTTAAACAGCTCAAATCGCTAGTTCTACAATCTCTTCCCCCCCCACAAAAACCCACGTCACTATCAATTTCTAGTTTAAAAGCCCTAATAGCTAATAGCTCCTACCACTGTACTGGGCAGTGCCCCCACACCAGCCCTACATAAGTGAACCCAATGACTCTCAAGCTCTTTTTTCGTATACTGCATGATCAAGCTCTACATCTCCTAGTTTATAACTTAGGGTTATTTTCAATCCCAAGAACTGGGACTTCACACTTGTCCACATAGAACTGTATCTGCCCCTTTTCAAACCATGACATTAATTTGTCCAATTCTTCTGAAGTTTTATGGTATCCTCCTCAGATTTTATTATTTGGCCTATTTTTGTGTCATCAGTGAATCTACTCATGTCCCTTGCAATTCCTTCATCAAGGTCTTTAACATAAATAATGAACAGCAATGGGCCCAAAACTGAGGCTCTGGGAACCCCACTTGTGACCAGTCTCCATTCAGACTTGACCCATTAATGCAAACTCTGCTTTCTGAAAAATGGTATAGTAATACCGACAAGATGTGGTAAAAGACAATTATGTATATTTCAAGACATTTATTAGAGGACTAAAGAAGCCACTCATGGCGAAACGTTTCCTCTAATAAATGTCCTGAACGGTACATGTCTTTTTCTGCATCTCTACTTTCTTTTGGTCAGCCATGCCTAGATCCATGATAGAACCTTACCTCCTATACTATCAGCTGTCACTTTCCTGCAGTCTTTTGTGAGGTACTCTGTCGAGTGCCTTACTAATGTCGTTTATTTAAATATCATTCTCTTTATTATTGTCCTCTGCCTCAAATGCTTTATTAAAAACGTCAGTAAATTTGTTAGGAAGGAACGACCTTTTGTAAATCCATACTGAGACTCATCAAATCATGATCATTAAGGTGGCTTCTAATAATATCGGCTAATTGATTCTAATAATTTTCCTACTGTTGACGTCAAGCTTATTAGGCACTAATTAGATGGGACTGACTTATCTCCTGATTTAAATAAAAGAATTGCATTAACCATCTTCTACATCGATGGCACAATACCATTTTCGATAGACAAATTAAACAGGCTCCTTAACAGCTGGCTAAGTTCCCAGCCCAGTGTATTTTTATTATGTTTTAGTTTATCTAGTTTGATGACCATGTCCCTCACGACAGTAATATTACTTAATTTGTTTCTTCAGGACTTGAATAACTAATAATGGCTTGGATGCCATTTATATATACTTATTTAAAGACTGACAAGCTGCCTAGCTAAAGTTCTCTTGCATTTATCTTGGATTCATTAGCTACTTTAATTTCAAAGTCGCATTTAACCTTTCTAACCCACTTCTTTTTAATATGGGGTTTAGGGGGTCAACGCCCCCGCGGCCCGGTCTGTAACCAGGCCTCATGATGGATCAGGGCCTGATCAACAAGGCTATTACTGTTGGTCGAACGTAAGCCGACGTACGAACCACACAATAGTGTAGTTTTAAAAATAGGTTAGACAAATATATGAGAGGGTGTGGATGGGTGAGAGTTAAAAACATAAGAAAGAAGAAACACGGCAACAGGCCTACTGATCCATGCGAAGCAGGTCCATGCCACCTCCCGGCTTAGAACAATGACCACCTAGTCAGGTCACTTCCACTTAACACAACATTTTCATATCTAGATGCCTTATGAATTTCGGGCCATAACAGCCGACTGCACTCTCTATCAAGGTTTGGGAACCTATAAATCACACCCAAAATTAATTTTTCACGACCTTCGAGAAACTGTAGCCAAAAAGATTCTGTGTCCGATGTTTCTAATCTCACATACTGTCCAACACAATAATTTAAATAATCTCTGACACACATCGCCACTCCACCATCCTTCCTGTTGACCCTATCAGTGTGGAATAGTTTATAACCCTGTACGTTGCAGTCAGAAGGCATTTCTCTATCTTACAAGTTGAACCAGGTCTCTGTTATAGCAATAATATCTATATTACCTGCACTTGCAAGTAATATTAGCTCATCTATTTTATTTCTTAGACTCCTACTATTTGTATAGAGCTAGTCACTCGCTGCCCTCTACTATCTCTCTTTATTTGTTGAGCAATTGATTTGCATTTACTAGCAACTTTATGTTGAATATTTTCTTTTAAACACATCCCTGGGGTATCCTGGTAATAACTAATGTTTTCAACCCTAATGCTGTAGCCTGAGTGTTTCCCACGAACACCCATACCTCTATAATCTATCAGTTTAGATTCTTAGACAAGTCATCAATGACCCCCTTCGATCGAATTGGCTAATGCAACCACCCCAACCCCAGAGAGATGAACCCCATCCCTTGCACACATTTCATGCTTGCCATAGAATTTGTCCCAGTTATCAATGAATGGGATTGAAAGTTCCTTGTAGTGCCTGTCTAGCCAGCAATTTACACCAATTGCCCTAGACATCCATTCATTGCCCACTCCCTTTCTAGGCAAGATGCTACATATGATTGGAATTCCTCCCTTAGACCTGACAACTTCTATGGCTGACCTGTACTTATCCAGCAGCTCCTGTCTCCTACCCTTCCTGATGTCATTTCCTCCAGCACTGACATAATATTACCTGACATAATATTACCCAACCTCCTGACTATGTCACCAACACCAGCTCCTGGGAGGCACACCCTCTGTCTGACCTTCCTATTTCTGTTACAAAAAAATGACAGGATGGATAATGAGAACCTTCAAAACCAGGGATGCCAAGCCCATGATGACACTCGTCAGGGTGCTTGTTCTAGCTAGGCTGGAATATTGCTGCACACTAACAGCACCATCAAAGCTGGTGAAATTGCTGATCTAGAAAATTTACATAGAACCTTCACACGTGCATTACTGTGATAAACCACCTCAATTACTGGGAATGCTTCAAGTTCCTAAACCTGTTCTCCGTAGAACGCAGGAGGGAGATACATGATTATATACACCTGGAAAATCCTAGAGGGACTAGTACCGAACTTGCACACGAAAATCATTCCCTACAAAAGCAAATGACTCGGCAGACAGATAAGATAAGATTTCGTTCGGATTTTTAACCCCGGGGGGTTAGCCACCCAGGATAACCCAAGAAAGTCAGTGCGTCATCGAGGACTGTCTAACTTATTTCCATTGGGGTCCTTAATCTTGTCCCCCAGGATGCGACCCACACCAGTCGACTAACATTCAGGTACCTATTTGCTGCTAGGTGAACAGGACAACAGGTGTAAGGAAACGTGTCGAATGTTTCCACCCGCCGGGAATCGAACCCGGGCCCTCCGTGTGTGAAGCGGGAGCTTTAGCCACCAGGCCATATCCTCAATGAAAAGCAGGGGTGCCACTAGCACGATAAGAGAAAACACAGTAAGTGTCAGGGGCCTAAGACTGTTCAACTGCCTCCCAGCATACATCAGGGGGATTACCAATAGAAGCCTGACTGTCTTCAAGCAGGCGCTGGACAGGCAACTAAAGTCAGTACCTGGCCAGCTGGGTTGTGGTTTGTACATTGGATTACGTGCGGCCAGCAGTAACAGCCTGGTTGATCAGACCCTGATCCACCATGAGGCGTGGTCATAGACCGGACCGGGGGGGGCGTTGATCCTCGGAACTCTCTCCAGGTATACTCGAGGTATTGTTAATAGAATCATTAGCTAGATAACCCCAGTCAAGACAAGACAGGTTTTCCTTAAGTTCATTTGAATCAGCAGAACGAAAATCACGTACTTCTACTGTGTTTTCCTTATTCTCGTACTCCCAGGTAACAAGCGGTAATAGATATGTGATCCCTTTCACCAAGCTCTTCAGCGCTCTCTAGATTATTTATGTTCTCCCCTCAAGGGAGGTTCCTTGATGCTGGTGAGGGGCTCTTGGTCTTGGAAATTGGATCTGTACACCAGATCCCTGAATTAAGTCTGAATACCTTCAACCCCTACGGGTTTAGCGCTTCCCCTTGATAATAATAATAATAATAATAATAATAATAATAATAATAATAATAATAATAATAATAATAATAATAGATTATTTACGAAGGTTTCCTTACTTGACAAGACAAAGTCGATTAAATTATTACATCAGGTAGGTTTTGTTACAAATTGCTTCAGACAGCAGCCCTGAACTACTTCCATAAAATCATTGGATTCCAGATTACCGGTAAAAGAAGTCCAGTTGTTGCAAAAGGGAAAATAGAGTGTGACTTAACCCAGGGAACCTCATGTCAGTGGAAAGTAAGGACAGCAGGGCATATGGGCCGCTGGGTGGGAAACTACAGAGGCATTCAGACAAGGTTAGACATTTGAAAGAGGATTAAGTTAAAATGAAGGGTGTTAAAACCATTGGAACTGACAATTATGTGGAAATTTATAGACCAAAAATTCCACCATTGGACTCAGGAATATACTAGCGAAAAATAAATTATGTAGAACAGGACGATAATAAACTATGCACGATTAGGGTAACTAGCGACATGGTCCTCAGACAAATAGGGAAATTAAAACCTAACAAATCCCCAGGCCCTGATGAACTGTTTGCAAGGGTTTTAAAGGAATGTAAAGAGGAACTTAGCATACCTTTGGCTAATCTTTTCAATATATCACTACAATGGAAATGAATGGTATAAAATACCGACACAATGGAAATATAAACACATATGCAGTTTAATGTGATCCTTTACTGACAACGTTTCGCCCACACAGTGGGCTTTTTCAAGTCACAAACAGATCTACCTGGGGTGAACGAACGAACGAAAGTTCAGGTAAGATCCCAAATGGGATGAGCGGGGAAGACTAAACAGACGAAGAATAGTGCTGGAGAGGAGTGTTCTTAGTCGTAGAAATAGAGCCAGGGCTTAACCCAGCAGCGAAGGCGACCGTGGGACAGATATTGAGAAGAGAAATTCAGGCTCTTCTGTTGGGACTCCGGTGGGGTGAGCGGGGAGGAAGGGACATGCGACGTTTAGCACTGGAGAGAAGTGTAGAACTGAGCCATGTCTTAACCCAAAAGCTAAGGCGAACGTGGGACAGAGAATGGTACCTGTCAGAGAAGGTACCTCTCAGAGAATCCAAGGTTATTTGTAAATAGGGTTAGGAGCAGGATCATGCAAGGAGTAGAAAAGGTTGTGTTGGTTTGTGGGTCTGCGAATATCTTCGTCAAGGAGAGAGGTCCAGTAGTCATGTCGTGTCTCAAGTTTGTCTATCTGTCTGTCACTAAGCGTCTTCCAGTACAGATTCAGCGTAGGGATGTCTAAATGGGCATGGAGAGACTCGCTTGTGGCGAAGTCCTCCAATCTGACATCAAGCACCCAGCGCAGCGCCTTGTTTTGGACACGCTGCAGTTTAAGTAAGTTTGTTTTTGCTACAATAGAGAGGGCTAGAGGAGAGTAAGTTATCAGAGGACGCATTAGGGATTTGTAGAGGTGTAGTTTGGTGCGTTGAGAGGTGTGTTTCAGCTTGTAGAAGCCCGCAAGGGCCTTACTAGCTATTGCATGCCTTGAGTGAATGTGTCCGTGTAAACGAAGAAGGTAGTCAAGATTAACGCCAAGGACAGTGACAGATTGTGTGATGGGGATGTAAGTGCGGGTGTCAGCTGTTCTGAGCTCGACAGGTAATGGAGGATCACGTTTCCTGTAGTTAAAATACGTAATGCTGGATTTAGCTGCATTGGTTTTGATCCTCCATTTTTGTTCCCAGATAGCTATCCTGTCGACCTCATTTTGTATCGCCTTCGCAGATACCTGGAACACAATTCTCTACTTTCTGATGGCCAGTTTGGCTTAAGAACACACAGATCCACACAGGATGCCATTAATATCATTCTCAACTACATCCACATAAACACAAAACAAAGAAACAGGACAGCCCTGTTTGCAAATGACGTTGAAAAAGCTTTTGACACAGTCTGGCACGAAGGGCTCAAGTACAAACTCTGCACTAACGTCAACCTGCCTCTCACTGCTCGTAAACTCCTCTGCAACTTCCTAGACGGCCGTACCATGAGAATCAAATTCCAAGGCTGTTACTCTGACTACTTCACACTAAATGCTTGAGTACCCCAGGGATCTGCCCTCTCTCCTACCCTCTACATTTTATACACTAACGACATTCCAACACTTGCATACCACAACTCCATCACACTAGCCTATGCAGACGACATTACACAACTTATCACTCATGCCAATATAGATACACTCACACACAAAACACCTGGGGTACAAACGAACGAACGAAAGTTCAGGTAAGATTCCAAATGGGATTAGCGGGGAAGACAGAACAGACGAAGAATAGTGCTGGAGAGGAGTGTTCTTAGCCGTAGAAATAGAGCCAGCAGCGAAGGCGATCGTGGGACAGATATTGAGAAGAGAAATTCAGGCTCCTCTGTTGAGACTTCGGTGGGGTGAGCGGGGAGGAAGGGACATGCGACGTTTAGCGCTAAAGAGGAGTGTAGAACTGAGCCATGTCTTAACCCAAAAGCTAAGGCGAACGTGGGTCAGAGAATGGTACCTGTCAGAGAAGGTACCTCTCAGAGAATCCAAGGTTATTTTTAAATACGGTTAGGAGCAGGATCATGCAAGGAGTAGAAAAGGTTGTGTTGGTTTGTGGGTCTGTGAATGTCTTCGTCAAGGAGAGAGGTCCAGTAGTCATGTCGTGTCTCAAGTTTGTCTATCTGTCTGTCACTGAGCGTCTTCCAGTACAGATTAAGCGCAGGGATGTCTAATTGGGCATGGAGAGACTCGCTTGTGGCGAAGTCCTCCCATCTGACATCAAGCACCCAGCGCAGCGCCTTGTTCTGGACACGCTGCAGTTTAAGTAAGTTTGTTTTTGCTGCAAGAGAGAGGGCTAGAGGAGAGTAAGTTATCAGAGGACGTATTAGGGATTTGTAGAGGTGTAGTTTGGTGCGCTGGGAGGCATGTTTCAGCTTGTAGAGGCCCACAAGGGCCTTACTAGCTATTGCATGCCTTGAGTGAATGTGTCTGTGTAAGCGTAGAAAGTAGTCAAGATTAACGCCAAGGACAGTGACAGATTGTGTGATGGGGATGTAAGTGCGGGTGTCAGCTGTTCTGAGCTCGACAGGTAATGGAGGATCACGTTTCCTGTAGTTAAAATACATAATGCTGGATTTAGCTGCATTGGTTTTGATCCTCCATTTTTGTTCCCAGATGGCTATCCTGTCGACCTCATTTTGTGTTTTGTGTGTGAGTGTATCTATATTGGCATGAGTGATAAGTTGTGTAATGTCGTCTGCAAAGGCTAGTATGATGGAGTTTTGGTATACAGGTGTTGGAATGTCGTTAGTGTATAAAATGTAGAGGGTAGGGGAGAGGACAGATCCCTGGGGTACTCCAACATTTAGTGTAAAGTAGTCAGAGTAATAGCCTTGGAATTTGATTCTCATGGTACGGCAGTCTAGGAAGTTGCAGAGGAGTTTACGAGTAGTGAGAGGCAGGTTAAAGTTAGTGCAGAGTTTGTACTTGAGCCCTTCGTGCCAGACAGTGTCAAAAGTTTTTTCAACGTCTTTTGCAACCAGGGCTGTCCTGTTTCTTTGTTTTGTGTTGATGTGGATGTAGTTGAGAATGATGTTAATGGCATCCTGTGTGGATCTGTGTGTTCTGAAGCCAAACTGGCCATCAGAAAGTAGGGAGTTGTGTTCCAGGTATCTGTGAAGGCGATGGTTGATGAGTTTTTCAAAGAGTTTTCCTAAAGTTTCGAGGAGGCAGATAGGGCGATAGTTTCTAGAATCAGAGTGGTCTTTTTTGGGTTTAGGAAGGAGGATATCAGGAGGATAACAGGTCGCTCCTGTCTATCTCAACTATTGTATCACTACGACAAGGTCCTAAATGCACTAGAAGATAAAAAGAATGCAGATGTAATATATACAGACTTTGCAAAAGCCTTCGACAAGTGTGACCATGGCGTAATAGCGCACAAAATGCGTGCTAAAGGGATAACAGGAAAAGTCGGTCGATGGATCTATAATTTCCTCACTAACAGAACACAGAGAGTAGTCGTCAACAGAGTAAAGTCCGAGGCAGCTACGGTGAAAAGCTCTGTTCCACAAGGCACAGTACTCGCTCCCATCTTGTTCCTCATCCTCATATCCGACATAGACAAGGATGTCAGCCACAGCACCGTGTCTTCCTTTGCAGATGACACCCGAATCTGCCTTGCAGACACTGCAAGGCTCCAGGCGGCCATCAACCAAATCTTTCAGTGGGCTGCAGAAAACAATATGAAGTTCAACGATGAGAAATTTCAATTACTCAGATATGGTAAACACGAGGAAATTAAATCTTCATCAGAGTACAAAACAAATTCTGGCCACAAAATAGAGCGAAACACCAACGTCAAAGACCTGGGGGTGATCATGTCGGAGGATCTCACCTTCAAGGACCATAACATTGTATCAATCGCATCTGCTAGAAAAATGACAGGATGGATAATGAGAACCTTCAAAACTAGGGAGGCCAAGCCCATGATGACACTCTTCAGGTCACTTGTTCTATCTAGGCTGGAATATTGCTGCACACTAACAGCACCTTTCAAGGCAGGTGAAATTGCTGACCTAGAAAATGTACAGAGAACCTTCACGGTGCACATAACGGAGATAAAACACCTCAATTACTAGGAGCGCTTGAGGTTCCTGAACCTGTATTCCCTGGAACGCAAGCGGGAGAGATACATGATTATATACACCTGGAAAATCTTAGAGGGACTAGTACCGAACTTGCACACGAAAATCACTCACTACGAAAGCAAAAGACTTGGCAGACGATGCAACATCCCCCCAATGAAAAGCAGGGGTGTCACTAGCACGTTAAGAGACCATACAATAAGTGTCAGGGGCCCGAGACTGTTCAACTGCCTGCCAGCATACATAAGGGTGATTACCAACAGACCCCTGGCAGTCTTCAAGCTGGCACTGGACAAGCACCTAAAGTCGGTTCCTGACCAGCCGGGCTGTGGCTCGTACGTTGGTTTGCGTGCAGCCAGCAGCAACAGCCTGGTTGATCAGGCTCTGATCCACCAGGAGGCCTGGTCACAGACCGAGCCGCGGGGGCGTTGATCCCCGGAACTCTCTCCAGGTAAACTCTCCAGGTAGCAGTAGCTTTGAAGAGGGAAGGGAAGTATCCAGAGGCAAGGGAGGCATTGAGGAGGTTTGTGTAGGCAGTTGAATGAGGAAGGTGTTTTAGGATAATATGGTTTAGGCCAGAGGCACCAGGAGCCTTGGGAGGAAGGTGTTTGAGGAGAGTTTTAATGTCTGTGTTGAACATTAAAATGGTATAAAATACCGACAGATTGTTAGGTAAGACACATATGCAACAGTTAGGTATCTTTATTTCGAAACGTTTCGCCTACACAGTAGGCTTTTTCAGTCGAGTACATAAAAGTTGATAGAAGCAGAAGATACTTGAAGACGATGTAATCAGTCCATCACCCTTAAAGTTTTGAGGTGGTCAGTCCCTCAGTCTGGAGAAGAGCATTGTTCCGTTGTCTGAAACAATATTGTTTCAGACAACGGAACAATGCTCTTCTCCAGACTGAGGGACTGACCACCTCAAAACTTTAAGGGTGATGGACTGATTACATCGTCTTCAAGTATCTTCTGCTTCTATCAACTTTTATGTACTCGACTGAAGAAGCCTACTGTGTAGGCGAAACGTTTCGAAATAAAGATACCTAACTGTTGCATATGTGTCTTACCTAACAATGTCTGTGTTGGTGAAAGGAGTGTCGAGTTCTTGGGAGGAGGTAAGAGAGTCTAGATGTATGTGGCTATCTGGTGTTGTTTCTTGTGTGTGTGCAGTGTTTCAGTGTTCTAAGTTCTGAATGTGTTGAGTAACGTTAGGGTGAGGTGGGTGAGGGTGGAAGATGTTCTCCCAGATGTGTTTGAAGATGTTGGTAGCAGCCTGCGGGTCTGAGGTGTGTGTTGTTGTGGGTGATGTGCAGATGCAGTTCAATGTATATAAATGCAAGGTTCTAAAGCTCGGGAGTGTCCATAACCCTAGTACTTATAAGTTAAATGATGTAGAACTTAGCCATACAGATTGCGAAAAGGACTTGGGGGTTATGGTGAGCAGCAACCTTAAACCAAGACAGCAATGCCTAAGCGTACGTAATAAGGCAAATAGATTACTGGGATTTATATCAAGAAGTGTAAGCAACAGAAGTCCAGAGGTCATACTGCAGCTTTGTACATCATTAGTAAGGCCTCACCTAGATTATGCAGCTCAATTCTGGTCTCCATATTACAGAATGGACATAAATTCGTTAGAAAACATTCAGCGTAGGATGACTATATTAATAC
Organism: Cherax quadricarinatus; assembly: GCF_038502225.1. Lineage (NCBI taxonomy): Eukaryota > Metazoa > Arthropoda > Malacostraca > Decapoda > Parastacidae > Cherax > Cherax quadricarinatus. Next base: position 15,125,757 of record NC_091377.1, on the reverse strand, counting down.
ATAGCATTAGAAATCTTACTTATGAAGAAAGATTGAAGACTCTTAAGTTACATTCACTTGTTAGACGAAGAATGAGGGGAGACCTGATCGAAGTGTATAAGTGGAAGATAGGTATTAATAAAGGGGATACTAATAAGGTCTTGAGGATATCTCTCCAAGAGAGAACCCACAGTAATGGATTTAAATTAGATAAGTTTAGATTTAGAAAGGACATAGGAAAGTATTGGTTTGGAAATAGGGTAGTTGATGAGTGGAACAGTCTACCTAGTTGGGTTATTGAAGCTAGGACTTCGGGTAGTTTCAAATTTAGGTTGGATAAGTACACGAGTGGGAAGGGTTGGATTTGAGTGGGACTTGCACATCAGAGCTTATTTCTTGGGTAGCATTGAAAATTGGGTTGGGCAAATGTTTTGTTAGTGGGATGAATTGTAAAGGACCTGCCTAGTATGGGCCAACAGGCCTGCTGCAGTGTTCTTCCTTTCTTATGTTCTTATGTGTTTGAATTACACACGCACCTTCATCGACCAACGATCTCGCCTCTCTAATTACCCAGTGTTGAGAGACTTTTCTCAGAGTGGTGGTTATTGGACCTTCGTCTTCACCATCAGGATTGGTGCGTCGGTGGCTGCCTACTCAAGGGCAGGAAGCCTCCCTCTGCACTCCTGTTGCTGTCTGAGGTCTCCACGCCTCAGACTGTACGTGTAGTCTACACGCCATACAGCTAGTGTTGCCTCTCCTCGCCGCTCACAGCCAGTGTTGCCTCTTTTCATTCAGTGGTGGTTACTGGACCTTCGTCTAGACCAGCAGGATTGGTGCGTCGGTGGCTGCCTACCCAAGGGCAGGAAGCCTCCCTCTGCACTCCTGTTGCCGTCTGAAGTCTCCACGCCTCAGCCTGTACGTGTGGTCTGCACGCCATACAGCCAGTTCAGGGCATACAGTGCTCCATCAAGCTACAGCTCACCTCCTGTGTCCTGCGCCTCCAGCGATGGACTCCACAAGAAAACTTTAAAGTTATAACCAGGCAAGTACGTGTGTCTACTTCACACCTACTTGCCTAGCCAATTATTCTCACAGATTTGGCCGCCACATCTAATTTACGATGCCTTCAATGCCTTCCACTTCCTTATACCGTCCCCCAAATTTAGATAGGGACCAAGGGAGACTACTATGGGAGGAAATTGTTAGGGCTACAAGGCACGATAATGTAGTAATTCTAGGAGACTTTAACTTTAGTCATATTGGTTGGAATTTCTTGACTGGGAATTTAGAATCATACGATTTCTTAGAAGTAGTTCAGGATTGTTTTTTGAAGCAGTTTGTGACAGAACCTACAAGGGGAAATAACCTGCTTGACTTAGTTCTGGCAAACAATGAATCCCTTGTTAATAATTTAGAAGTTTCAGAGGAACTGGGTGCTAGCGACCACAAATCAATTACATTTAGAATTGAATGGAAGTATGATAGTAGGGATAACTCAGTAACAGTCCCAGATTTTCGCTTAGCAGATTACGATGGGCTTAGAGAACACTTATCATCTGTTGACTGGGGTAACGAAGAGAGCTATCAATATGACAGTTTTCTGAACACAATACATGCTGCTCAAAGAACGTTTATCCCTTATAAGGAAATTAGATCAAATAGAAATGACCCAAAATGGATGAATAATAGGCTCAAATATCTACTAGGGCATAAGAAAGGAATTTATAGGCGTATCAAAAGAGGCGAGGGTCATCTTATGAATCAGTATATTGACATTAAGAGGGACATTAAAAAGGGGATAAGAAAAGCTAAAAGGGACTATGAAATTAAAGTTGCTAGGGATTCTAAAACTAACCCAAAAAGTTTTTTCCAGGTATATAGAACAAAAGTCAGAGATAAGATAGGTCCCCTTAAAAATAACTATGGGCATCTTACTGACAAAGAGAATGAAATGTGCTCGATTTTAAATAATTATTTTCTCTCGGTTTTACACAGGAAGACACTAATAATATTCCGGTAATTAATTTTTATAGTGGATCAGAAGAAGATAAATTATGTAACATCACAGTCACTAGTGAAATGGTTGTGAAGCAGATAGACGGACTGAAGCAAAATAAGTCACCGGGTCCTGATGAGGTTTTTTCAAGGGTTCTTAAGGAATGCAAAATGGAAGTCTGTGAACCATTAACTAATATTTTTAATTTATCTCTTCAAACAGGTGTAGTGTCTGATATGTGGAAGATGGCTAATGTAATTCCTATTTTTAAAACAGGGGACAAGTCGTTACCGTCAAATTACCGCCCAATAAGCCTGACCTCAATTGTAGGCAAGTTGCTAGAGTCAATTATAGCTGAGGTTATAAGAAGCCATCTCGATAAGCATAGCTTGATTAATGATACTCAGCATGGATTCACAAGGGGCCGGTCTTGTATAACTAATTTATTAACTTTCTTCAGTAAAGCTTTTGAGGCTGTTGACCACGATAAAGAATTTGATATTGTTTACTTAGATTTTAGTAAGGCATTTGATAGAGTTCCGCACCAAAGACTGTTGAAGAAAGTAGCAGCTCATGGCATTGGGGGAAGGGTGCTCTCGTGGATCGAGTCATGGCTCACAGACAGGAAGCAGAGAGTGTCCATAAATGGGGTTAAATCCGAGTGGGGATCAGTAACAAGTGGCGTTCCACAGGGATCAGTCTTGGGCCCGTTGTTGTTTATAATATATATCAATGATCTTGATGAAGGAATTGCTAGTGATATGAGCAAATTCGCCGATGACACGAAGATAGGTAGGATAATTGATTCAAACGTAGATGTTAGGGAACTTCAGGAGGATTTAGACAAACTCTACTCTTGGTCAGAAAAGTGGCAGATGCAGTTCAATGTAGATAAATGCAAGGTTCTGAAGCTCGGGAGTGTCCATAACCCTAGCACTTATAAGTTAAATAATGTAGAACTTAGCCATACAGATTGCGAAAAGGACTTGGGGGGTTATGGTAAGCAGCAACCTTAAACCAAGACAGCAATGCCTAAGCGTACGTAATAAGGCAAATAGATTACTGGGATTTATATCAAGAAGTGTAAGCAACAGAAGTCCAGAGGTCATACTGCAGCTTTATACATCATTAGTAAGGCCTCACCTAGATTATGCAGCTCAATTCTGGTCTCCATACTACAGAATGGACATAAATTCGTTAGAAAACATTCAGCGTAGGATGACTAAATTAATACATAGCATTAGAAATCTTCCTTATGAAGAAAGATTGAAGACTCTTAAGTTACATTCACTTGTTAGACGAAGAATGAGGGGAGACCTGATCGAAGTGTATAAGTGGAAGATAGGTATTAATAAAGGGGATATTAACAAGGTCTTGAGGATATCTCTCCAAGAGAGAACCCGCAGTAATGGATTTAAATTAGATAAGTTTAGATTTAGAAAGGACATAGGAAAGTATTGGTTTGGAAATAGGGTAGTTGATGAGTGGAACAGTCTACCTAGTTGGGTTATTGAGGCTAGGACTTTGGGTAGTTTCAAATTTAGGTTGGATAAGTACATGAGTGGGAGGGGTTGGATTTGAGAGGGACTTGCACATCAGAGCTTGTTTCTTGGGTGGCATTGAAAATTGGGTTGGTCAAATGTTTGTTAGTGGGATGAATTGTAAAGGACCTGCCTAGTATGGGCCAACAGGCCTGCTGCAGTGTTCCTCCTTTCTTATGTTCTTATGTTCTTATGTTCCTCCTTACCATTCCTCCTCTGCCGCCAACACCTGCCTCTACTATGTCTACTCCTGCCTCTAAGGCCTACCCTGCCTCTACCTCTTCCAAACCCAATTCTTTCTCGCTTAACCTCAAATACTCTAAATCTGATCATGCCACTATCTGTCCTGGAAATTTATTGTACCAGATCACTGGCACACCTCAGCTGAAAGTCTTTAAAACCAACTCAGGCTTCAAACTCCTTTTTGACAGACATTCTTACGAAACGTACACCTCAACCGAGACCAGACAAAAACTTCTCAGCGCAGGCTTCACTATTATTTGGACTCCTGAGCACCGCGCCAAATGCACAGTGATCGCAAAACACGTAGACTATTGAACATTAAAATGGTATAAAATACCGACAGGTTGTTAGGTAAGACACATATGCAACAGTTAGGTATCTTTATTATGAAACGTTTCGCCTACACAGTAGGCTTCTTCAGTCAAGTACAGAAAAGTTGATAGAAGCAGAAGATACTTGAAGACGATGCAATAAGTCCATCACCCTTAAAGTTTTGAGGTGGTCAGTCCCTCAGTCTGGAGAAGAGCATTGTTCCATAGTATGAAACAATATGGAGAAGAAGTGACAGGATGGAGCTTTTTATAGCGCCAAGAGGTGAGACGTAGGCCACTAGGAGAGGTAAGAACTCAGATGTTGAGAGGTCAGGTCCCTCTCAAATCCAGCCCCTCTCACTAGTGGAAGTTGTCGAAGTTGATTGCAGGTCTGTACCAAGATACCCTTGTGTTGCAGTGTCTGACAGATTGAACATTAAAATGGTATAAAATACCGACAGGTTGTTAGGTAAGACACATATGCAACAGTTAGGTATCTTTATTATGAAACGTTTCGCCTACACAGTAGGCTTCTTCAGTCAAGTACAGAAAAGTTGATAGAAGCAGAAGATACTTGAAGACGATGTAATCAGTCCATCACCCTTAAAGTTTTGAGGTGGTCAGTCCCTCAGTCTGGAGAAGAGCATTGTTCCATAGTATGAAACAATATGGAGAAGAAGTGACAGGATGGAGCTTTTTATAGCGCCAAGAGGTGAGACGTAGGCCACTAGGAGAGGTAAGAACTCAGATGTTGAGAGGTCAGGTCCCTCTCAAATCCAGCCCCTCTCACTAGTGGAAGTTGTCGAAGTTGATTGCAGGTCTGTACCAAGATACCCTTGTGTTGCAGTGTCTGACAGATTGAACATTAAAATGGTATAAAATACCGACAGGTTGTTAGGTAAGACACATATGCAACAGTTAGGTATCTTTATTATGAAACGTTTCGCCTACACAGTAGGCTTCTTCAGTCAAGTACAGAAAAGTTGATAGAAGCAGAAGATACTTGAAGACGATGTAATCAGTCCATCACCCTTAAAGTTTTGAGGTGGTCAGTCCCTCAGTCTGGAGAAGAGCATTGTTCCATAGTATGAAACAATATGGAGAAGAAGTGAACGAACGAACGAACGAAAGTTCAGGTAAGATCCCAAATGGGATGAGCGGGGAAGACGGGACAGACGAAGAATAGTGCTGGAGAGGAGTGTTCTTAGTCGTAGAAATAGAGCCAGGGCTTAACCCAGCAGCAAAGGCGATCGTGGGACAGATATTGAAAAGAGAAATTCCGGTTCTTCTGTTGGGACTCCGGTGGGGTGAGCTGCGAGTAAGGGACTTGCGACGTTTAGAGCTAGAGAGGAGTGCAGAACTGAGTCATGTCTTAACCCAAAGAAGCTAAGGCGAACGTGGGTCAGAGAATGGTACCTGTCTTAGAAGGTACCTGTCAGCGGATCCAAGGTTATTTGTAAGTAGGGTTAGGAGCAGGATCATGCAAGGAGTAGAAAAGGTTGTGTTGGTTTGTGGGTCTGCGAATGTCTTCGTCAAGGAGAGAGGTCCAATAGTCATGGGTGGCCCGGTGGCCTGGTGGCTAAAGCTTCCGCTTCACACACGGAGGGCCCGGGTTCGATTCCCGGCGGGTGGAAACATTTCGACACGTTTCCTTACACCTGTTGTCCTGTTCACCTAACAGCAAATAGGTACCTGGGTGTTAGTCGACTGGTGTGGGTCGCATCCTGGGGGACAAGATTAAGGACCCCAATGGAAATAAGTTAGACAGTCCTCGATGACGCACTGACTTTCTTGGGTTATCCTGGGTGGCTAACCATCCGGGGTTAAAAATCCGAACGAAATCTTATCTTATCTTATCTTATGTCGTGTCTCAAGTTTGTCTATCTGTCTGTCACTGAGCCTCTTCCAGTACAGATTCAGCGCAGGGACGTCTAACTGGGCATGGAGAGACTCGCTTGTGGCGAAGTCCTCCCATCTGACATCAAGCACCCAGCGCAGCGCCTTGTTCTGGACACGCTGCAGTTTAAGTAAGTTTGTTGTTGCTGCAAGAGAGAGGGCTAGAGGAGAGTAAGTTATCAGAGGACGTATTAGGGATTTGTAGAGGTGTAGTTTGGTGCGTTGAGAGGCATGTTTCAGCTTGTAGAGGCCCACAAGGGCCTTACTAGCTATTGCATGCCTTGAGTGAATGTGTCCGTGTAAACGAAGAAGGTAGTCAAGATTAACGCCAAGGACAGTGACAGATTGTGTGATAGGGAAGTAAGTGCGGGTGTCAGCTGTTCTGAGTTCGACAGGTAATGGAGGATCACGTTTCCTGTAGTTAAAATACGTAATGCTGGATTTTGCTGCATTGGTTTTGATCCTCCATTTTCGTTCCCAGATGGCTATCCTGTCAACCTCATTTTGTGTTTTGTGTGTGAGTGTATCTATATTGGCATGAGTGATAAGTTGTGTAATGTCGTCTGCATAGGCTAGTGTGATGGAGTTGTGGTATACAGGTGTTGGAATGTCGTTAGTGTATAAAATGTAGAGGGTAGGGGAAAGGACAGATCCCTGGGGTACTCCAGCATTTAGTGTGAAGTAGTCAGAGTAACAGCCTTGGAATTTGATTCTCATGGTACGGCCGTCTAGGAAGTTGCAGAGGAGTTTACGAGTATTGAGAGGCAGGTTGAAGTTAGTGCAGAGTTTGTACTTGAGCCCCTCGTGCCACACAGTGTCAAAAGCTTTTTCAACGTCTTTTGCAACCAGGGCTGTCCTGTTTCTTTGTTTTGTGTTTATGTGGATGTAGTTGAGAATGATGTTAATGGCATCCTGTGTGGATCTGTGTGTTCTGAAGCCAAACTGGCCATCTGAAAGTAGAGAATTATGTTCCAGGTATCTGCGAAGGCGATGATTAATGAGTTTTTCAAAGAGTTTTCCTAAAGTTTCGAGGAGGCTGATAGGGCGATAGTTTCTAGGGTCAGAGTGGTCTTTATTGGGTTTAGGAAGGAGGATAGCAGTAGCAGCTTTGAAGAGGGAAGGGAAGTATCCAGAGGCAAGGGAGGCATTGAGGAGGTTTGTGTAGGCAGTAATGATAGAGTCAGGAAGGTGTTTCAGGATAATATGGTTTAGGCCAGAGGCACCAGGAGCCTTTGGAGGAAGGTGTCTGAGGAGAGTTTTAATGTCTGTGTTGGTGAAAGGAGTGTCGAGTTCTTGGGAGGAGGTAAGAGTGTCTAGATGTATGTGGCTGTCTGGTGTTGTTTCTTGTGTGTGTGCAGTGTTCCAGTGTTCTATGTTCTGAATGTGTTGAATAACGTTAGGGCGAGGTGGGTGAGGGTGGAAGATGTTCTCCCAGATGTGTTTGAAGATGTTGGTAGCAGCCTGTGGGTCTGAGATGTGTGTGTTGTTGTGGGTGATGTGTTTGAATTTGTTGGTGGGAGTAGTGCCTCTGATTTTTTTGATAAAGTTCCAGAAGGCTTTAGTGTTTTTAACACGCTGCCTGTCCGCTTGTTGTATTAGTCGTGACCAGTGATTGTTGTGGTCTTGGTCTAGGCTGTGTAAAATGTTGTTTCTAAGGTAAGTGAGATCTAATCGGACTTGATTAAATCTATGTGTGTTGTAGAGGAAGCGGTTGTGGTAGCAGATAATTAGTCTTCTTGTTCTGAGTGACGGTTTGAAGGAATAACGAGTGGTTTGAGTTTTCTTTGGTATTGCGATGTTGGCTGCTTGTGTAATGGTGTCCTGGATGAGATCAAGTTGAGTATCGATGTCAGAGATAGGTTTGTTGTTGTAGTCATAGGTGAGGTTAATATTGTCTATGTGTTGTTTGAAAGCATCCCAGTCAGCGTTCTTGTAGGAGAATGAAGGTGTGGTTGGAATGAGGATAGGGTTGGAGGAGATGTGTAAGATGACTGGGATGTGATCAGAGCCTGTAATAGGGCCAGGTGAGATGTAATGTTGAAATAGAGAGCTGGCTCGGTTTGCCAGAATGATGTCTGGTTTGCCTTGGCCCGTGTGGTTGAAGAAGGTATTGAAGTCTGGGCCAAGATGAATTAGGTGTTTATGGTTCGTGAAGTTGAGTAATTGGTGACCAAGTTGGTTGTTGCTGGTGTGATGAAAGGCAGTGTGTTTGGCATTCATGTCAGCTAGTAGGTAAGTTGGTGTGTTGGTGTAGTTGAAGACTAAGGAGAGGTCGTGTATGTTGAGAGTAGTGTTTGGGCGAGCATAGGTGGTGAAAAAGATAAAGGGACCAAGGTGGGTGTGTATTCTGACCGCAAGACAGTGTTGGTGAATAAAAGGGATTGGGAGAAATTCATGTTTTATGTTGGAATTGACAAGGATGGCAACCCCATCGTGGGGATCATAGGGGGACTGTAGTGCAGTATAACCATAATGGCGGATACATTGAGGGGCTTTGAGGCAGGTACTGTTTAGCAAAACAATATCTGGCCTCTCTGCTTCAAGGAGCTCGGCCAGTAGGTGTCTAATTGTAAAGTAAGAACGTACGTTGAACTGAATCACCTTAAACGTGATTTAATGGTTTCGTCTTAGCAAAGTTAATGTCGGGGGAGGAGTTTGGATTAAAGCCCGTGATAGTGGTGCCATCAGTGGATGTGTGTTTGTAGGTGCTACGGACCCGTTTCCTGGAGGGGGAGGAAGAGATGGATCTGTTTTTATGTTCTTTGGTCTGTCCGTCAGAAGTTGGGGTAGGTTTAGGTTTGAGTGGATTTTGTCTGGAGGAGGTGGAGTTGGACCTGGATGAGGTTTTGGTTGTGGTGGAGTGGGCGAAGGTGGATGCAGAGGAAGTGGAAGTTTTGGTAAGCTGTGAGGAAGTGGAAGCTTTGGAAGGGGATGAAGTGGGTAAGGAAGTGGGGGGAGGGGTGGTCGTAGCAGTAGCAGTAGGGGTGTTGGTGGGAGGTGTAGAAGTAGTGAAGAGAGGTAGTGGAGGAGGAGAGCTGGTGGGAGTAGGAAGTGGGGGGGTGGGAGAGAGGAAGGAGGGAGAGGTTGTAGGAGGCTTGGAAGAGAAGCAGGAAGGAGGGATAATTAAAGAGGGAAGATTGTTAGCAGACAAGATTAGGTTAAGGACATGTGAGTAGTCTGATTGGTAAGCTTGTGAGATTACCATCGCAGAGTGGGCAGCAGTGGCAAGTTGACAGTTAGTTTTGTAGTCTAGTGTGGGTGTAGAAGGAGAAGTGCTTGTAGTCTGTGTGTTGGTGTTTGATGTGTGTAGAATAGAAGAGGTAGACCAAGTGCGTGGGGAGGCCCAGGCATTGGGGGTAGGGGAGGGAGGTGTGGAAGGGGAGGTAGGTAAGGAAGGGGAGGGAGGAGCAGGGAAGGGGTTGGGGAGGGAGGGAGGTTGGCTTGCTCTGAGGGAGGAGAGAATGTGCTTTCTAGAAGGGCAGGAATTTGCAACTGCAGTGTGTGACCCGCCGCAGTTAGAACATTTAAGGGGGAGGTTGCAAGTATTCCAGAAGTGGCCAGTTGCTGAACATCTGGAGCAGACTTGTGTAGATGTGCATGTGTTTTTGTCGTGGCCGAATTTGTAGCATTTAAGACATTGTGTGATTGGGTGGAAGTTCGGAGTGAAGAGAGCGTTTGGAGGAATGCGGATGGTCTTGGCAAAGATTCCTTGACTGAAGAGTGTAGAGGCGTCAGCAGGAGTAGAACAGCGTATTTTGAGAATGGTAGAGTTTTCTGGTCTGTAAATATCGTCAACAGAGACTTTGTTCTTAGTACTGATATCTTTTATTAAGTCTTCTTTGTCTGTGTCATAGGCTGTCAGGAGAGAGTAGTCTACGTGTTTAGCAATGACTGTGCTTTTGGCACGGTGCTCAGAAGTCCAAATAATGGTGAAGCCTGCGTTGAGAAGTTTTTGTCTGGTATCGCTTGAGGTGTACGCTTCGTAGGAATGTTTGTTAAGAAGGAGTTTGAAGCCTGAGTTGGTTTTGAAGACTTTAAGTTGAGGTGCACCAGTGATCTGATATAATAAATTTTCCGGACAGATAGTGGCATCAGGATTAGAAAATTTGAGGTTTAGCGAGAAGGAATTGGATTTAGAAGAAGCAGAGGCAGGTGTGGGAGGTTGGGGGAGAGTGGAAGGGGGGTGGGAGGTGGAAGGCAACGAAGGCATCGTCTAATTACGAAAAGATGTAATTGGAGGTGACAATCGGCCAAAAAGTGAGAGTACTCAGCTAGGCAAGTACGTGTAAGTAGACACACGTACTTGCCTGGCGCAGGACACTGAGGAGCTGAACTGTAGCTTGATGGAGCACTGTATATCCTGAGTGGCGGCGAGACTGGCTGTATGGCGTGCAGTCAACAGGCGAAGAGAATTCAGGCAGTAAGAGGCTTCCTGCCCTACGGTCGGCAACCACCGACGCACCAATCCTGATGGTGGAGAGGAAGACGAAGGTCCAGCAAGCACTACTCAACACGGGGTAATTCGAGAGAGGCGAGATCGTCGATGTGTTAGGTAAGCACACGTCACCACTCGAGCTAAGTCGACTGACACAGAAGAAGTGACAGGATGGAGCTTTTTATAGCGCCAAGAGGTGAGACGTAGGCCACTAGGAGAGGTAAGAACTCAGATGTTGAGAGGTCAGGTCCCTCTCAAATCCAGCCCCTCTCACTAGTGGAAGTTGTCGAAGTTGATTGCAGGTCTGTACCAAGATACCCTTGTGTTGCAGTGTCTGACAGATTGAACATTAAAATGGTATAAAATACCGACAGGTTGTTAGGTAAGACACATATGCAACAGTTAGGTATCTTTATTATGAAACGTTTCGCCTACACAGTAGGCTTCTTCAGTCAAGTACAGAAAAGTTGATAGAAGCAGAAGATACTTGAAGACGATGTAATCAGTCCATCACCCTTAAAGTTTTGAGGTGGTCAGTCCCTCAGTCTGGAGAAGAGCATTGTTCCATAGTATGAAACAATATGGAGAAGAAGTGACAGGATGGAGCTTTTTATAGCGCCAAGAGGTGAGACGTAGGCCACTAGGAGAGGTAAGAACTCAGATGTTGAGAGGTCAGGTCCCTCTCAAATCCAGCCCCTCTCACTAGTGGAAGTTGTCGAAGTTGATTGCAGGTCTGTACCAAGATACCCTTGTGTTGCAGTGTCTGACAGATTGAACATTAAAATGGTATAAAATACCGACAGGTTGTTAGGTAAGACACATATGCAACAGTTAGGTACCTTTATTATGAAACGTTTCGCCTACACAGTAGGCTTCTTCAGTCAAGTACAGAAAAGTTGATAGAAGCAGAAGATACTTGAAGACGAGTGGCCTACGTCTCACCTCTTGGCGCTATAAAAAGCTCCATCCTGTCACTTCTTCTCCATATTGTTTCATACTATGGAACAATGCTCTTCTCCAGACTGAGGGACTGACCACCTCAAAACTTTAAGGGTGATGGACTGATTACATCGTCTTCAAGTATCTTCTGCTTCTATCAACTTTTCTGTACTTGACTGAAGAAGCCTACTGTGTAGGCGAAACGTTTCATAATAAAGATACCTAACTGTTGCATATGTGTCTTACCTAACAACCTGTCGGTATTTTATACCATTTTAATGTTCAATCTGTCAGACACTGCAACACAAGGGTATCTTGGTACAGACCTGCAATCAACTTCGACAACTTCCACTAGTGAGAGGGGCTGGATTTGAGAGGGACCTGACCTCTCAACATCTGAGTTCTTACCTCTCCTAGTGGCCTACGTCTCACCTCTTGGCGCTATAAAAAGCTCCATCCTGTCACTTCTTCTCCATATTGTTTCATACTATGGAACAATGCTCTTCTCCAGACTGAGGGACTGACCACCTCAAAACTTTAAGGGTGATGGACTGATTACATCGTCTTCAAGTATCTTCTGCTTCTATCAACTTTTCTGTACTTGACTGAAGAAGCCTACTGTGTAGGCGAAACGTTTCATAATAAAGATAACTAACTGTTGCATATGTGTCTTACCTAACAACCTGTCGGTATTTTATACCATTTTAATGTTCAATCTGTCAGACACTGCAACACAAGGGTATCTTGGTACAGACCTGCAATCAACTTCGACAACTTCCACTAGTGAGAGGGGCTGGATTTGAGAGGGACCTGACCTCTCAACATCTGAGTTCTTACCTCTCCTAGTGGCCTACGTCTCACCTCTTGGCGCTATAAAAAGCTCCATCCTGTCACTTCTTCTCCATATTGTTTCATACTATGGAACAATGCTCTTCTCCAGACTGAGGGACTGACCACCTCAAAACTTTAAGGGTGATGGACTGATTACATCGTCTTCAAGTATCTTCTGCTTCTATCAACTTTTCTGTACTTGACTGAAGAAGCCTACTGTGTAGGCGAAACGTTTCATAATAAAGATACCTAACTGTTGCATATGTGTCTTACCTAACAACCTGTCGGTATTTTATACCATTTTAATGTTCAATCTGTCAGACACTGCAACACAAGGGTATCTTGGTACAGACCTGCAATCAACTTCGACAACTTCCACTAGTGAGAGGGGCTGGATTTGAGAGGGACCTGACCTCTCAACATCTGAGTTCTTACCTCTCCTAGTGGCCTACGTCTCACCTCTTGGCGCTATAAAAAGCTCCATCCTGTCACTTCTTCTCCATATTGTTTCATACTATGGAACAATGCTCTTCTCCTGACTGAGGGACTGACCACCTCAAAACTTTAAGGGTGATGGACTGATTACATCGTCTTCAAGTATCTTCTGCTTCTATCAACTTTTCTGTACTTGACTGAAGAAGCCTACTGTGTAGGCGAAACGTTTCATAATAAAGATACCTAACTGTTGCATATGTGTCTTACCTAACAACCTGTCGGTATTTTATACCATTTTAATGTTCAATCTGTCAGACACTGCAACACAAGGGTATCTTGGTACAGACCTGCAATCAACTTCGACAACTTCCACTAGTGAGAGGGGCTGGATTTGAGAGGGACCTGACCTCTCAACATCTGAGTTCTTACCTCTCCTAGTGGCCTACGTCTCACCTCTTGGCGCTATAAAAAGCTCCATCCTGTCACTTCTTCTCCATATTGTTTCATACTATGGAACAATGCTCTTCTCCAGACTGAGGGACTGACCACCTCAAAACTTTAAGGGTGATGGACTGATTACATCGTCTTCAAGTATCTTCTGCTTCTATCAACTTTTCTGTACTTGACTGAAGAAGCCTACTGTGTAGGCGAAACGTTTCATAATAAAGATACCTAACTGTTGCATATGTGTCTTACCTAACAACCTGTCGGTATTTTATACCATTTTAATGTTCAATCTGTCAGACACTGCAACACAAGGGTATCTTGGTACAGACCTGCAATCAACTTCGACAACTTCCACTAGTGAGAGGGGCTGGATTTGAGAGGGACCTGACCTCTCAACATCTGAGTTCTTACCTCTCCTAGTGGCCTACGTCTCACCTCTTGGCGCTATAAAAAGCTCCATCCTGTCACTTCTTCTCCATATTGTTTCATACTATGGAACAATGCTCTTCTCCTGACTGAGGGACTGACCACCTCAAAACTTTAAGGGTGATGGACTGATTACATCGTTTTCAAGTATCTTCTGCTTCTATCAACTTTTCTGTACTTGACTGAAGAAGCCTACTGTGTAGGCGAAACGTTTCATAATAAAGATACCTAACTGTTGCATATGTGTCTTACCTAACACGTAGACTATTCTCTCCTGACTGCCTATGACACAGACAAAGAAGACTTAATCAAAGACATTAGTACTAAGAACAAAGTATCTGTTGACGATATTTACAGACCTGAAAACTCTACCATCCTCAAAATCCGCTGTTCAAATCCTTCTGACGCCTCTGCACTCTTTAATCAAGGAATCCTCGCCAAGACCATTCGCATTCCTCCAAACACTCTCTTCACTCCAAAACTTTCACCCTATCACACAATGTCTGAAATGTTACAAATTCGGCCACGACAAAACCTCATGCACTTCCACACAAATCTGCTCCAGATGTTCAGCAACTGGCCACTTCTGGAACACTTGCAACCTCCCCCTTAAATGTTCTAACTGCGGCGGGTCACACACTGCAGTTGCAAATTCCTGCCCTTCTAGAAAAGACATTCTCTCCACCCTCAGAGCTAGCCAACCTCCCTCCCACCCTAACCCCTTCCCTGCACCTCCCTCCCCTACCATACAATCCTCTCTTACCCCTAATGCCTGGGTTACTCCACGCACTTGGTCTACCTCTCCTACTCTACACATAAGAACATAAGAAAGGAGGAACACTGCAACAGGCCTGTTGGCCCATACTAGGCAGGTCCTTTACAATTCATCCCACTAACAAACATTTGACCAACCCAACTTTCAATGCCACCCATGAAACAAGCTCCGATGTGCAAGTCCCACTCAAATCCAACCCCTCCCACTCATGCACTTATCCAACCTAAATTTGAAACTACCCAAAGTCCTAGCCTCAATAACCCAACTAGGTAGACTGTTCCACTCATCAACTACCCTATTTCCAAACCAATACTTTCCTATGTCCTTTCTAAATCTAAACTTATCTAATTTAAATCCATTACTGCGGGTTCTCTCTTGGAGAGATATCCTCAAGACCTTGTTAATATCCCCTTTATTAATACCTATCTTCCACTTATACACTTCGATCAGGTCTCCCCTCATTCTTCGTCTAACAAGTGAATGTAACTTAAGAGTCTTCAATCTTTCTTCATAAGGAAGATTTCTAATGCTATGTATTAATTTAGTCATCCTACGCTGAATGTTTTCTAACGAATTTATGTCCATTCTGTAATATGGAGACCAGAATTGAGCTGCATAATCTAGGTGAGGCCTTACTAATGATGTATAAAGCTGCAGTATGACCTCTCTACTTCTGTTGCTTACACTTCTTGATATAAATCCCAGTAATCTATTTGCCTTATTACGTACGCTTAGGCATTGCTGTCTTGGTTTAAGGTTGCTGCTTACCATAACCCCCAAGTCCTTTTCGCAATCTGTATGGCTAAGTTCTACATTATTTAACTTATAAGTGCTAGGGTTATAGACACTCCCGAGCTTCAGAACCTTGCATTTATCTACATTGAACTGCATCTGCCACTTTTCTGACCAAGAGTAGAGTTTGTCTAAATCCTCCTGAAGTTCCCTAACATCTACGTTTGAATCAATTATCCTACCTATCTTCGTGTCATCCGCGAATTTGCTCAAATCACTAGTAATTCCTTCATCAAGATCATTGATATATATTATAAACAACAACGGGCCCAAGACTCATCCCTGTGGAACGCCACTTGTTACTGATCCCCACTCGGATTTAACCCCATTTATGGAAACTCTCTGCTTCCTGTCTGTGAGCCATGATTCGATCCACGAGAGCACTCTTCCCCCAATGCCATGAGCTGCTACTTTCTTCAACAATCTTTGGTGCAGAACTCTATCAAATGCCTTACTAAAATCTAAGTAAATAATATCAAATTCTTTATCGTGGTCAACAGCCTCAAAAGCTTTACTGAAGAAAATTAATAAATTAGTTAGACAAGACCGGCCTCTTGTGAATCCATGCTGAGTATCATTTATCAAGCTATGCTTATCGAGATGGCTTCTTATAATTTGAGCTATAATTGACTCTAGTAATTTGCCTACAATTGAGGTCAGGCTTATTGGGCGGTAATTTGACGGTAACGACTTGTCCCCTGTTTTAAAAATAGGAATTACGTTAGCCATCTTCCACATATCAGACACTACACCTGTTTGAAGAGATAAATTAAAAATATTAGTTAATGGTTCACATACTTCCATTTTGCATTCCTTTAGAACCCTTGAAAAAACCTCATCAGGACCCGGTGACTTATTTTGCTTCAGTCGGTCTATCTGCTTCACAACCATTTCACTAGTGACTGTGATGTTACATAATTTATCTTCTTCTGATCCTCTATAAAAATTAATTACCGGAATATTATTAGTGTCTTCCTGTGTAAAAACCGAGAGAAAATAATTATTTAAAATCGAGCACATTTCATTCTCTTTGTCAGTAAGATGCCCATAGTTATTTTTAAGGGGACCTATCTTATCTCTGACTTTTGTTCTATAGACCTGGAAAAAACTTTTTGGGTTAGTTTTAGAATCCCTAGCAACTTTAATTTCATAGTCCCTTTTAGCTTTTCTTATCCCCTTTTTAATGTCCCTCTTAATGTCAATATACTTATTCATAAGATGACCCTCGCCTCTTTTGATACGCCTATAAATTCCTTTCTTATGCCCTAGTAGATATTTCAGCCTATTATTCATCCATTTTGGGTCATTTCTATTTGATCTAATTTCCTTATAAGGGATAAACGTTCTTTGAGCAGCATGTATTGTGTTCAGAAAACTGTCATATTGATAGCTCTCTTCGTTACCCCAGTCAACAGATGATAAGTGTTCTCTAAGCCCATCGTAATCTGCTAAGCGAAAATCTGGGACTGTTACTGAGTTATCCCTACTATCATACTTCCATTCAATTCTAAATGTAATTGATTTGTGGTCGCTAGCACCCAGTTCCTCTGAAACTTCTAAATTATTAACAAGGGAATCATTGTTTGCCAGAACTAAGTCAAGCAGGTTATTACCCCTTGTAGGTTCTGTCACAAACTGCTTCAAAAAACAATCCTGAACTACTTCTAAGAAGTCGTATGATTCTAAATTCCCAGTCAAGAAATTCCAATCAATATGACTAAAGTTAAAGTCTCCTAGAATTACTACATTATCGTGCCTTGTGGCCCTAACAATTTCCTCCCATAGTAGTCTCCCCTGGTCCCTATCTAAATTTGGGGGACGGTATATCACACCTAAAGTTAATTTTTCATGCCCCTCTGAAAATTCTATCCAAACAGACTCTGTATGTGTTACTTCAGACTTAATACCCGTTTTTATGCAACAGTTCAAGCGATCTCGGACATACAATGCCACCCCACCCCCCTTCCCGATGCTTCTATCTACTTGGAACAATTTGAAACCCTGAATGTGACATTCTGCAGGCATGTCCCGACTTTTTGAATTAAACCACGTCTCAGTAATGGCAAATACATCTATGTTACCTGCACTAGCAACTAGTCTCAACTCGTCCATCTTATTCCTAGCACTGCGACTATTTGTGTAATATATAGTTAAGGACCCTCCTTTCTCTTTACCATTCCTGCTCCTTTCTGTTATTCCACTAAACCTATTACTGTCCTTGTCAATTAGTGCCACTGGCTTTCCAATATCCACCTCATTTTGCCTATTACTAGTTCTCCTATTACTCATATTACTACCCTGAGACTTCACAGTTTTCCTGCAAAAACCCATACCACTAACTATTCCTAGTTTAAAGACCTAGCGGCTCCCTCCACTGCATTGGCCAGTGCTCCCACCCCACACCTAGATAAGTGAACCCCATCCCTGGCATACATGTCATTTCTGCCATAGAAGAGGTCCCAGTTGTCAATGAATGTTATTGCATTTTCCTTACAGTATTTGTCCAGCCAGCAATTGACACCAATTGCTCTGGACAACCATTCATTTCCAACTCCTCTCCTTGGCAAAATGCCACATATGAAAGGTTTCCCACCCTTCCTCCTAATTATCTCTATTGCTGACCTATACCTGCTAATCAGGTCCTCACTCCTACGTCTGCCAACATCATTGCCTCCAGCACTGAGACAGATAATAGGATTGCTCCCATTACCTCTCATAATGTCATCCAGATGGCTAACAATATCCTGCATCCCAGCCCCAGGAAAACACACTCTCTGCCTCCTACTCCTGTCCTTCAAGCAGAATGCCCTATCCATGTACCTAATCTGGCTATCCCCAACAACAACAATGTTTTTACCTTCCTTGGCGTCATCCGTCGTGATGCTCCGAGTAGTCGACTCACATTCGCCAGGTAGCATTACACCACTTGTAGAATTCGTCAAGACGTTCTCGATGGTCTTCGTTGGGGTTTCTAGGGATGTCTCACTCACGTCTGCCAATGCTTCTTTGGTGCTCGTTGTGGCATTCCCAGTAGAACACTCACATTCGTCGGGTAGCACCGAGAATGGGTTGGAAGTTTCCACGGTAGTCTTCTGGTTTCTCGTTGTTTCTGCCTCTCCAACCGTTTTCTTGATCTTCGGCTTGGTTCCATGTTGCCCGGCCACTGACCAAGCTCCCCTCTTAACCTGGGGACTCACAACAGGAGGATTACTACGAATCCTCTTGTTCTCCTCCGTTAATCGCCGTATCTCCATCTTAGCAACTCTGAGCTCTTCTCTCAACTGCTGGTAAAGTTGCTCAAGAGAGGGCATCCTGGTTCAGATTCACAGAGAGCACACAAACAGGTCTTCACAGAGCTAAGTACACGTCACCACTGAGCTAAGTACACGTCACCACTTCAAACACCAACACAAAGACTATAAGCACTTCTCCTTCTACACCTACACCCACACTAGACTACAAAACTAACTGTCAACTCGCCACTGCTGCCCACTCTGCGATGGTAATCTCTCAAGCTTACCAATCAGACTACTCACATGTCCTTAACCTAATCTTCTCTGCAAACAATCTTCCCTCTTTAATTATCCCTCCTTCCTGCTTCTCTTCTAAGCCCCTTACAACCTTTACCTCCTCCCTCTCTCCCACCCCCCCACTTCCTACACCCACCAGCTCTCCTCCTCCCCTACCCCTCTTCATTACTTCTACCCCTCCCACCAACACCCCTTCTGCTGCTGCTACGACCACCCCTCCCCCTACCTCCTTACCCACTTCCTCATCCCCAACCAAAGCTTCCACTTCCTCATCCCTTACCATAGCTTCCACTTCCTCATCCCCTACCAAAGCTTCCACTTCCTCTGCATCCACCTTCACCCACTCCACCACAACCAAAACTTCACCCAGGTCCAACTCCACCTCCTCCAGACAAAATCCACTCAAACCTAAACCTGCCCCAACTTCTGACAGACAGACCAAAGAACATAAATACAGATCCATCTCTTCCTCCCCCTCCAGGAAACGGGTCCGTAACACCTACGAACACACATCCACTGATGGCACCACTATCACGGGCTTTAATCCAAACTCCTCCCCCAACATTAACTTTGCTAAGACGAAACCATTGAATCATGTTTAAAGCGATTCAGTTCAACATACGTTCTTACTATACAATTAGACACCTACTGGCCGAGCTCCTTGAAGCAGAGAGGCCAGATATTATTTTGTTAAATAGTACCCGCCTCAAAGCCCCTCAATGTATCCGCCATTATGGTTATACTGCACTACAGTCCCCCTATGATCCCCACGATGGGGTTGCCATCCTTGTCAAATCCAACATAAAACACGAATTTCTCCCAATCCCTTTTATTCACCAACATTGTCTTGCAGTCAGAATACACACCCACCTTGGTCCCTTTATCTTTTTCACCACCTATGCTCGCCCAAACACTATTCTCAACATACACTATCTTTCCTTAGTCTTCAACTACACCAACACACCAACATACCTACTAGCTGACATGAATGCCAAACACACCACCTTTCATCACACCAGTAACAACCAACTTGGTCACCAATTACTCAACTTCACAAACCATAAACACCTAATTCATCTCGGCCCAGACTTCAATACCTTCTACAACCACACGGGCCAAGGCAAACCAGACGTCATTCTGGCAAACCGAGCCAGCTCTCTATTTCAACACTACATCTCACCTGGCCCTATTACAGGCTCTGATCACATCCCAGTCATCTTACACATCTCCTCCAACCCTATCCTCATTCCAACCACACCTTCCTTCTCCTACAAGAACGCTGACTGGGATGCTTTCAAACAACACATAGACAATATTAACCTCATCTATGACTACAACAACAAACCTATCTCTGACATCGATACTCAACTTGATCTCATCCAGGACACCATTACACAAGCAGCCAACATCGCAATACCAAAGAAAACTCACATCACTCCTTATTCCTTCAAACCATCACTCAGAGCAAGAAGACTAGTTATCTGCTACCACAACCGCTTCCTCTACAACACACATAGATTTAATCAAGTCTGATTAGATCTAACTTACCTTAGAAACAACATTTTACACAGCCTAGACCAAGACCACAACAATCACTGGTCACAACTCATACAACAAGCAGACAAACAGCGTATAAAAAGCACTAAAGCCTTCTGGAACTTTATCAAAAAAATCAGAGGCACAACTCTCACCAACAAATTCAAACCTGAGGTGGAAGGTACGTGAGTATTTATAGTGAGGTTCAGAATGTTGAGGTCAGGTGGAGAATACTGCATGTGATGATCTACTGAGTGGGGTTATAGTCTAGAATCTTGGGTAGCTTGGAAGGGAGATTGGATAAGTTTGTGAGCAGGTCTTCTGCAGTGTCTGTGTACAACACCGCAATTCACACAACCATTTAATTAACTACAGAAACTCAAGACTTATCGCCAGAGAAGACAACACCCAATACCGAAGAATTCTGGAATCATCGCTTATCTCTATAACCAACAATTTCAACCAGAACAATGGCTTCTATAACATAGCTGAACCACTTGACAAGAAACTTCTTCATCGCTATCCCACATAAGAACATAGGAATGGAAGAACACTGCAAAAGGTCTGCTCACAAACTTATCCAATCTCCCTTCCAAGCTACCCAAGATTCTAGACTCTATAATCCCACTCGATAGATCATCAGATGCAGCATTCTCCACCTGACCTCAACATTCTGAACCTGACTATAAATACTTGCGTACCTTCCACACCTTCCACCATCACATTAAGTCAGATCAGATCAGACACACCAGAGCACTGCTTACTCACGATGCATTACTCTAACAGAGTAAATATCAAACCAGCGAGTGGCACAACCAATGAGTCGTTTAAACTAGCACTTGCAGCTGTCGTTAGTGGCAGGCTGCAAGTCAAATGTAATGCGATTTTATCGCTCAAGGAGGCCTTTGTTGTCGTCTGTACAGACGACACAGAGGCTGAGAAACTACTTACCACTACTGCTACTACCACTCTACGAGACCAGGGATTTCTTGTCTTGACTTCCCCAGCACTGAGGGCCAGGAGAACTGTGTTCCTCAAGCGACTCGACAACCTTATCACTGTACGGGCCACTGAAGAAATTAAGTCATCTATCGAAGCAAAGAACCCTTGGGCCAAGGTGGACTTCATTACTAAAATACCCAATGCTTCATCCATGCTGAAGGTCACCTTCAGTGACGTCAACATGGCAGCCAGAGCTCTCGCTGAGGGCCTGGCTATTCAATACTTCCACATCAACCCAGCCTTCATCGAAGCAGATAAATTCCAACATATCTCACAGTGCTATAATTGTTACTCATACTTACACACCACAAATGATTTTCCTACCAAGGACAAGAAGTTCTGCTCCACCTGTGGCCGTGAGGGTCATGACTTCAAGAATTGCACAATTGCACTACTGCTTCACCACCTAAATGCTTGAACTGCAAGAATAACCACCATACTCTTGCTGCCAGGTGACCTACCAGAAGAGACATACTCAAGAAACAACAACAACAACAAAAGAAACCCAACCCACAAGCAACCACATATTCTGCTATCGCCAAGCTTCAAGCAGACACTACCAAGATACTACAAGCCACGCAAGCTGCTCCCACCACTTCCCTGCCAGCACCTACTGCCGACTCCACCAAGATTCTTTATTGCATTATGTATGCTCATGTACAGAATGCAGCTGAGCCTGGTTCCTTCAACACCACCATCAATGAACTTTTCAAACTAAATAATATGCCTGGCCTCACATTCCCTGCATCACCACCTTCCACTGAGATCCTAAAATCTACTGAAAATATTACCAGCATCACCACTGCTCCACTGCTGCCACAACCTCCACTAGACACAGAGATGGACCAATCAGAGACCACTGAGACGTCGGCAAACTCCACCAATGAGAGTCCACTACCGCTTGCATCCACTGCATTCACCAGTTCAGCCACCAGCCAAGAAAGCAAAAACACAAAAAACTGCGGATGCACCTCACGGTGCCACTGCCACTGACACTGCTGCACCACAACAAGTCCGATGCCTGAAGGGTGTATGCTTCTACACAACCAAGCAGTATAAGAACAGAATGCTGTCTTCAGAAATCCATCAGCACCTCCAGGACGGAACAGTCAAGTATACCTACGACCAAACTGTTACATACACCACTGTAGACATGACCAGACTACTCACTGCCAAAACCAAACACCTTGTGGAAGTCGAGTACACCTTAAGGAAGAAATTCAGGATGCTTCAGAATGGGGACCTTGAAGATGGTACCCTCCTCTAGCACGACTATCCATGACCATTCACGATGAAGGTAAGTTTCCCCAGCACTTTGCTGTTCGCTAGGGCTGGAGTGTGGCTCCAATCGACCCTGTAACTGCTGCCTCTGCCCGACTGCACTTCTCTTTGGGGAAGTCAGCGCAAGATAGAAAACGATGACACCCTCCAACCAGAGGGCCAAGAAAGAAGAAAGATGATCATCACCCCCCACCCGGGGGGCCACTGCCGGGTCGTCATCTGGAGAAGACCCGGGCTGGAGGTACCGGCGAATCAACATGAATGAATGAATGAAAATGAACACCAACACACGACACTCCACACAGGAGAGCACAGCGCTAGCACGATCGACACCATGCCCTGCCCTTCTAGGGCAGGGTTGGTGCCAGAGCCCGAGTTTGTAGCTCACAAGATGAGGGGGGTACTTGTGCCTCCTCCCATGGGAGACTTAGGTCTCAGACACTCCCTAGACAGGGAGTCAGTGCCGGGCCACCACTTGGAAGGGCCCTGGCCGGGAGAATACCGGCGAATCTTTAACAACAACAACACCCCAGGTAGATCTGTTTGTGACTTGAGAAAGTCCACTGTGTGGGCGAAACGTTGTCAATAAAGGATCACATTAAACTGCATATGTTGTGCAAGACAGGTATACAATACTGACAAGATGAAAGTTAAGACACTTGTGCAACATCTGATGTTGCACAAGTGTTTCAAACTGCATATGTGTTTATATTTCCATATCACTACAAACTGGTGTAGTGTCAGACAAGCAGATAATGGCAAATATAATACCTATTTACAAGGCAGGTGACAGGTCCTCATCTTCGAACTATACACCAATAAGCCTTACCTACATAGTTGGTAAATTCATGGAATCAATAACTGCCGAAGCAATTCGTAGCCATCTTGAAGGCATAAACTGATTAATGAATCTCAGCACGATTTTACAAAGGGGCATTCCTGCCTTATGAATTTACTAACTTTCTTCACTAAGGTATTTGAGGAGGTAGATAATGGAATTGAATATGATATTGTGTATCTGGACTTTAGTAAGGCTTTCGATAGAGTTCCACATCAGAGGCTGTTGAGAAAACTTAAGGCACACGGAATTGGACGAGAATTTTTTTCCTGGATGGAGGCATGGTTGAGAAATAGGCAGCAGAGAGTTTGCATAAATGGGGAGAAATCAGAATGGGGGCACGTCACAAGTGGTGTTCCACAGAGGTCAGTGTTGGGCCCCTTGTTGTTCACAATTTACATAAATGACACAGATGAGGGAATAAATAACGACATAAGCAAATTTCCCGATGACACCAAAATAGCCAGTCCAATTCATTCTAACGAGGACATCAGAGCACTCCAGGATGATTTGAATAGACTGATGCAGTGGTTAGAGAAGTGGCAGATGCAGTTTAATATAGACAAATGCAAAGTTATAAATGTTGGACAGGTTAATAACCATGCCCACATAAACTAAATAATGTAGATCTTAATATTACTGATTGCAAAAAGGATTTAGGAGTTCTGGTTAGCAGTAATCTGAAACCAAGACAATAGTGCATAAGTGTTCGCAATGAAGCTAACAGAATCCTTGGTTTCATATCAAGAAGAATAAATAATAGAAGTCCTCAGGTTGTTCTTCTACTCTATGTATCCTTGGTTAGGCCTCATTTAGATTATGCTGCTCAGTTCTGGTCACCATATTACAAAATGGATATAAATGCTCTGGAAAACGTACAAAGGAGGATGACAAAGTTGATCCCATGTATCAGAAATCTTCCCTATGAGGATAGACTGAGAACCCTGAATCTGCACTCTTTAGAAAGACGTAGAATTAGGGGGGATATGATGGAGATGTATAAGTCGAAAATAGGAATTAATAAAGGGGATGCAAATAGCGTGCTAAAGATATCTAGCATACACAGGAGTCGCAACAATGGTTTAAAATTTGAAAAATTCAGATTCAGGAAAGATATAGGAAAGCACTGGTTTGGTAATAGAGTTGTGGATGAGTGGAACAAACTCCCGAGTACCGTCATAGAAGCTAAGACTCACGAAATCGTAATGACACTATTACAAACAAACCATACCACGGGTGGGGTTTGAATCCGTGGTCAGAGAGTCTCAAAACTCCAGACCGTCGCATTAGCCACTGGGTCAGCTAGCTTCAATAAGTTTCATCCAAGTAGGTGGCTAACGCGACGGCCTGGAGTTTTGAGACTCTCTGACGACGGGTTCAAACCCCACCCGTGGTATGGTTTATAGAAGCTAGGACGTTGTGTAGTTTTAAAAATAGGTTAGATAAATACATGAGTTGGTGTGGGTACCTGGGTGTTAGTCGACCGGTGTTGGTCGCATCCTGGGACAAAACTGACCTAATATACCCGAAATGCTCTGCACAACAAGCGGCTTTCTATATGGTAGTATGTCATTGATGTCAGCTATGGTCTGTATTTATTTATTTATTTATTTATTTAGTAATTTGAACATACATACAGAGGTACAAAAGAATACAGGTAAGAGCAGCATGCCAAAGCCACTTGTATGCATAGCATTACGGGCTGGCTTAAAATTAACTTAAGATTAACTAAGCAATGATGAAATCAGTGATAAAACTTTAATGTAAACAGATTACTATAAAGCACAAGTGAGTATTACAAAGACAGGTCATATGGTTGCATGCATTGTTGTACATTCAGTAGAATGGAGTATTCTGTTAGGTAGTGTATTTAAAAAATAACAAAGTTAGATTGGGTCTTAGGTTTAACATTTATGTGATATAATTGTGAGAAACATTTAAGATATACAATTTATAAGGTTCAGTTATTAAGTATTTATTTGGTTTTGGGTGAGTAAGTGATCTTTGAGAAGAGACTTGAATTTATAAACAGGTAGTGTTTCTTTTATATTTACAGGTAATGAATTCCAGATTTTAGGGCCTTTTATGTGCATTGAGTTTTTGCATAGTGTGAGATGGACACGAGGAACATCAAAGAGTGATCTGTGCCTTGTGTTATGGTCATGTGTTCTGTTGAGGTTGGCAAGGAGATGTTTGAGGGGAGGGTTAATATCAGAGTTAAGTGTTCTATGTATGTAATAGGTGCAGTAATAAGTATGGATGTTTTGTATGGTGAGTAGGTTTAGTGTTTTGAATATTGGTGGAGTGTGCTGCCTGTAGTGGGAATTTGTTATCATTCTGACTGCAGCCTTTTGTTGGGAAATTAGTGGTCTGAGATGGTTAATTGTTGTTGAGCCCCATGTACAAATTCCATAGGTGAGATAGGGGTAAATAAGAGAGTGATATAGGGCCAGGAGGGCTGACTGTGGAACATAGTACCGTATCTTCGATAGTATGCCTACGGTCTTGGAAATTTCCTTAGAAATTTGTTGTATATGTGTATGAAATTTGAGTCTATTGTCAAGGCGGATTCCTAAGAATTTTCCCTGTTAGCTTTGTGATAGGTGATCCGTTTATCATTATGTTTGGAGGGACATCTGTAGCTCTGTTACCAAACTGAATGAAGTAGGTTTTGTCAATATTTAGTGTAAGTTTGTCAGTCCTCATCCAGGTAGATATTTTCTGTAATTCGGTATTCACAGTATTGGCTAGCATGACTGGGCTCGGGTGAGAAAAGACGTATGTAGTGTCATCTGCAAATAGTGTGGGTTTGAGTAATTGCGAAGTATTTGGTAAGTCATTTATGTATAGGAGAAAGAGAAGAGGACCATGGATACTTCCCTGTGGGACACGAACTGTAATTGGTTGTGCGGAAGAGTTTGCCCCATTTGTGTACACATATTGGCTTCTGTTGCTGAGGTATGACTTGAGGTAGTTGAGGGAGTGCCCTCTTATACCATAGTGTGACAATTTTACGTGGAGCAAGTCATGGTCAACTGTATCAAAAGCTTTACGTAAGTCAATGAAGATCCCCAGTGGGACTTCTTTTTTCTCTATTGCAGTGTATATATGTTCTAGCATGTGTATAATAGCATCATTAGTATTTTTATTAGGCCTGAATCCAAATTGGCAGGGGTTAAGTATGTTGTAGGAGATGAGGTAGGAGTAGATTCGTTTATGAATTAATTTTTCGAAGATTTTTGAGAGAGGGTGTAAGTTGGATATTGGCCTATAGTTATTCAACTCTGTTTGGTCTCCTCCTTTATGGATCGGGGTGACCCTTGCTATTTTGAGAACTGTAAGGATTCATATATATATATATATATATATATATATATATATATATATATATATATATATATATATATATATATATATATATATATATATGTATGTGTGTGTGTGTGTGTGTGTGTGTGTGTGTGTGTGTGTGTGTGTGTGTGTGTGTGTGTGTGTGTGTGTGTGTATTATATATATATGTGTGTGTCTGTGTGTGCTCGCCTAGTTGTACTCTGTGTGTGTACTCACCTGGCTGTGGTTGCTATTGGGTCACTCTCCCTGAACCATGGGTTTCATCATACCTTTGCTTAAAGTTATGTATTGATCCTGCCTCCACTACATCGCTTCTCAAATTATTTCACTTCCTGACTACTCTGTGTGTGTGTGTGTGTACTCACCCAATTGTACTCACCTAATTTTGGCTGCAGGGGTCGAGACTCAGCTCCTGGACCCGCCTTCACCGACCGCTACTAGGTCCTCTCTCCCCCTGCTCCATGAACTTTATCATACCTCGTCTTAAAACTATGTATAGTTCCTGCCTCCACTACATCGCTTGCCAGACTATTCCACTTCCTAACTACTCTATGACTGAAGAAATACTTCCTAACATCCCTTTGACTCATCTGAGTCTTCAGCTTCCAATTGTGATCCCTTTTTTCTGTGTCCCATCTCTGGAACATCCTGTCTCTGTCCACCTTGTCTATTCCATGCAGTATTTTGTATGTCGTTATCATGTCTCCCCTGACCCTCCTGTCCTCCAGTGTTGTCAGACCGATTTCCCTCAACCTTTCTTTTCTTAGCTCTGGAACTAACCTTGTTGCAAACCTTTGCACTTTCTCCAATTTCTTGACGTGTTTGACCAGGTGTGGGCTCCAAACTGGTGCTGCATACTCCAGTATGGGCCTGATGTACACATTATAAAGTCTTGAACGATTCCTTACTGAGGTACCGGAATGCTATTCTCAAGTTTGCCAAGCGCCCATATGCCGCAGCAGTTATCTGGTTAATGTGTGCTTCTGGCGATGTACTCACTCCAAGGTCTTTCTCCTTGAGTGAGGTTTGCAGCCTTTGGCCTCCTAGCCTATACTCTGTCTGCAGTCTTCTTTGCACTCCTCCGATCTTCAGGACTTTGCATTTGGCGGGGTTAAATTCTAGGAGCCAATTTCTGGACCACACATTCAGCCTGTCCAGGTCTCTTTGTAGAAATATCTGGTCCGCGTCTGATTTAATTCTCCTCATTAACTTCACGTCATCTGCAAACAGGGACACTTCTGAGTCTATCCCTTCCGTCATGTCGTTCATATATGCCAAGAATAGCACAGGTCCCAGGACTGACCCCTGTGGGACCCCGCTTGTCACTGGTGCCAACTGTGATACCTCATCACGGACCATGACTCGTGTTGCCTCCCTGTTAGGTATTATCTGATCCATTGCTGTTATACGTGCCTGTTCCTCTAGCTTCTGTACTAATCTCTTCTGAGGAACTGTGCCGAAGGCCTTCCTGCAGTCCAGGAAAATGCAATTAACCCACTCTTCTCTCTCATTTCTTACTTCAGTTACCTTGTCATAAACCTCTAGTAGGTGTGTGACACAGGATTTGCCTTCCATGAATCTGTGCTGGCTGTCGTTTATAATCTTGTTCTGCTCCATGTGCTCCACCACTCTCCTCCTGATAATCTTTTCCAAGACTTTGCATATTATACATGTCAGTGACACTGGTCTATAATTTAGTGCTTCATTTCTGTCTCCCTTCTTAAAGATGGGGACTACATTTGCCTTCTTCCATACTTCAGGTAGTTGCCCAGTTTCAAGGGAAGTGTTGAAGATTTTGGTTAGTGGCACACATAGTGTCCCTGCTCCCTCTCTAAGGACCCCTGTAGAGATGTTGTCCGGTCCCACCGCCTTTGAGGTATCAAGGTCACTTAAGAGCTTCTCCACTTCCTCCTCAGTTGTGTGTAATTCATCCAACACTTGTTGGTATATCCCTTGTTGCTGTACGCCACTGTTTTGTCTTCCCATTGTCCCTTCAGCCTCCACTGTAAATACTTCCTGAAATCTAATGTTGAGCTCCTCACATACATCCTGGTCGTTTCTTGTGAGCTCCCCACCTTCTTTCCTCAGCCTGATTACCTGGTCCTTGACTGTTGTCTTCCTCCTGATATGGCTGTAGAGTAGTTTCGGGTCAAACTTGACTTTTGATGCTATGTCATTTTCATATTGCCGCTGCGTCTCCCTCCTTCTGGCTCGTCGACTAATCTCTTTATTCTCCCGAGTCCTTTGCCTTCTGTACTTTTTCCATTCTCTAGAGCACTTAATTTTTGCCTCCCTGCACCTTCGGGTAAACCAAGGGCTCGTTCTGTCATTCCCATTATTTCTGTTACCCTTGGGAACAAACCTTTCCTCTGCTTCCTTGCATTTTGTTATTACCAAGTCCATCATTTCGTTTACTGATTTTCCCACCAACTCCTGTTCCCACTGAACCTCCTGCAGGAAGGTCCTTATTCCTGTGTAGTCGTCCCTTTTATAGTTTAGCTTTTCCCTTTCTACTCCTGTTACCCTCTCCACTTTTAGCTCCACGATGTATTCAAAGCTCATAATTACGTATTCACTAGCTCCAAGGGGCCTTTCATATCTGATGTGCTCAATGTCTGAGCTACTCAGGGTGAACACGAGATCCAGTCTTGCTGGTTCATCCTCCCCTCTCTCTCTGGTAGTATCCCTAACATGTTGGTGCATGAGATTTGCTAGCACCACATCCATCATCTTGGCTCTCCATGTTTCGGGACCCCCATGTGGCTCCAGGTTTTCCCAATCAATCTCCCTGTGATTGAAGTCACCCATGACCAGTAACTTCGCTCTACTTGAGTGGGCTCTTCTTGCCACCTCAGCTAGAGTGTCCACCATTGCTCTGTTGCATTCATCATATTCCTCTCTTGGCCTCCTGCAGTTCTGTGGTGGGTTATACATAACTGCAATGACTACTGTGTGTGTGTGTGTGTGTGTGCGTACTCACCTAATTGTGGTTGCAGGGGTCGATACTCAGCTCCTGGCCCCGCCTCTTGTGTGTGTGTGTGTGTGTGTGTGTGTGTGTGTGTGTGTGTGTGTGTGTGTGTGTGTGTGTGTGAAGGCTACAAATATATAATCATTTGTTAGGTCGGGATTGTTTATTTAAAACGTACAAACATGTATGCAATAAATCAAATAAGAAAATGATGTTCCTCTGAAGGTGGAAGTGATCCTAGACTGCAGTGAGCCTAGACTGCAATGAGCCTAGACTGCAGCTGGCCTAGATTGTAGTGAGCCTAGACTGCAGTAAGCCTAGACTGCAGTAAGCCTAGACTGCAGTGAGCCTAGACTGCAGTAAGCCTAGACTGCAGTGAGTCTAGACTGCAGTGAGCCTAGACTGCAGTGAGCCTAGACTGCAGTGAGCCTAGACTGCAGCAGACTTATATGACCCCCTCTGAATGACCACACTGATGATGGAACATGAAGGTGGCTGCTCTTGAGGGATTTGCGATGTCAATGAACCTGGAACTAGTTCTCTGAGGAAGCTTGTTTTTCATGGTCCAAGGGTCTCTGATTCTACTAGAACAAACTAATACTACATAATGGTTCAAGCCCCTATATATATGATGAGTTTGTATTCTTACCTGTGATCTGCAGCACTTTCTTGTTGCCGGCAGCTGTGATGGATGTGCAAGAACGGTATACAATACCGACAAGATGAAAGTTAAGACACATGTGCAACATCTGGGTATATTTATTGTGGACGTTTCGCCATCCAGTGGCTTTATCAATACAGATTCTTGGACATAACTAGAAGACAGTAGAACTATATACAAAAGATAAGGTACACTACACAAATAACCCGGACATAAAAGAGAGAAGCTTACGACGACGTTTCGGTCCGACTTGGACTTTGTCAATGGTCCAAGTCGGACCGAAACGTCGTCGCAAGCTTCTCTCTTTTATGTGCGGGTTATTTGTGTATTGTTCCAGTCACGGTATTGTGCCTTTTTGTTATTTAAAAGATAAGGTAATCAGTCCCTCAGCTTAGGAGTGGAGAGCACCGTGGTCGAAGATATTCTGAGAATACCTTCGACCACGGTGCTCTCCACTCCTAGGCTGAGGGGCTGATTACCTGATCTTTTGTATATAGTTCTACTGTCTTCTAGTTATGTCCTAGAATCTGCATTGATAAAGCCACTGGATGGCGAAACGTCTACAATAAAGATAACCAGATGTTACACATGTGTCTTAACTTTAAGCTGTGATGGATGTAAGTATCAGCCAGAGTGAACATATGTATAGTCCCTCACTAAGAGCCTGCCATTCTTCTAGGAATATATTATGATTTCATCAAGGTGATTACTTACAAAAACTATTGCTGGATGCTAGAAATCAGGGCGAGGCTTCTCTTGATGATGTTGACCTCTATCATGCCAACCCTGGGTTTTGGATTATTATTATAATCAAAGCTAAGTGCTAAACCCACCAGGATTGTATAGTGCTGTCTGGATTTTAGTACAAGTTAGACCATGAAGACTGCATTTGTCAGCTTACATTCAGATTGTCTGCATTGTGAGGAGGAAGTCCTTACAGTGATGTGCACTCACATTATTATTATAATCAAAAAGAAGCGCTAAGCCAATGTGCACTCACAGCTTTGAGATGGGTAGTCTTCACAATGATCTGAACATTAGAAGAAACTATTTTACGTGAGGTAAGGTTTAAAGATAGGCCTGGGCTATCCCTGAGATCTTTCATTTTTGCAGTTTCCTTTAGGAGGGATTCTGTAGTGTCAGTCAGGATGCCATCATCCATAAATTAGATATTGAGCTCATTGGACAGCATTCTTGTGACTTCCATAAGTAAGTAAGTAAGGTTATTCAGGTATACACAAATACAGTTACATAGAATTATCATACATAGCAGCATATGTGTAGAGAACCTGGGATAACCCAAAAAAGTCAGACAGAGTGACTTATTTCCATTGGGGTCCTTTAAATTTCCATTGGGGTCCATGATGACCTGACAGAAAAGAAAACGAGAGAGGCTATTCCCTTGTTACACACTTTCTCAAAAGTCGATTTCATGCTCATCAAACAGGAGTTTGATGAGCATGAAGAATGGACAGAGAACATCCATTCAAAGTTAAATAAATTAGCATAGTTCATTTTAATCAGGTTTTTCTGATCTGTCATGTTAATAATATGCATACTCGTGCTGCGTGGGCAGCTTCTTGACAGACTTGTTGAATCCCAAAACCGAGCTGAATTGGCTTCAGCACTGCGGCAGCCTCGTGACTCAAAATTTTTTCTGCAACCCATCCAATTTGCATCAGAGGGTGTTGGTATTAAGAGAGAAAACAGAGGTACTGCTTGTGTACAACTAGCAACAATCGTCACCAAGTCAATCGACACATGACAACTGCCGGAGGTGATGAAAACACCAAGTCCAAATTTTTATGAAAGGAGACAAACAGATGGCTGGATAGCTTGCAGCTTCTTGGGCTGTTGGAAGGCTTGTGACTCAATACGCACAAGGGACTCTTACAAAAGCTAGACCAGCAGGCAGAAAGATCAGGGAAAGCACTACATTGGATCAAGGTAGACCTAACAGAAAGGTAATAACGAGTGATTGTCCGTGAAGAGGTGTCGGAATGGGTACATGGGGCGAGTGGAGTTAAGATAAGATTTGTTCGGAGTTCTAACCCGGAGGATTAGCCACCCAGGATAACCCAAGAAAGTCAGTGCGTCATCGAGGACTGTTTATCTTATTTCCATTGTGGTCTTTTAATTTTGTCCCCCAGGATGTGACCTACACTAGTTGACTAACACCCAAGTACCTACTTACTGCTAGGTGAATAGGGACAGCAGGTATAAAGAAACATGCCCAACATTTCCACCCGTGTCGGACATCGAGCCACTGACAGTGTGTGAGGCGAGAGCTTTGCCAACCAAGCCACTGGACAATACCAGGACTGACACTGTTTCTTATATATGTGAATGACATGATGAAAGGGATAGTCAAGTATTCATGTTCACATATAAAGTAATGAGAAGAATACAAGCAGATGGGGACCAAGGTGTCCCGTAGCGATCGAGCTACGGGACACTCAGCTCACACATACGTATCCCCGGTACGTTTGTAAAACATTAGGACGTGTTTCCATAAGACACCTGCTGTTCATGTTCACCCATCAGTATAAAATGGGTACCTGGGAGTTAGTCGACTGGTGTGAGTCGCATCCTGGGACAAAATTGACCTAATCTGCTCGAAATGCCCTGCATAACAAGCGGCTTTTTATATAGTAGTATGTCATTGATGTCATTACTTCAGGAAATAAAGATATTATTATTATTATTATTATTATTATTATTATTATTATTATTATTATTATTATTATTAAGAAAGGCTACAAATGGATTTGGAGAGCTTGCTCTTACAAGTAGTTACTAGAGTTTAACTCCAGTAATGCTGTGGAAAATTTTATAGGGGTGATTACCTTTATGTACTTCAACATTACATGCTTACAAGTAAACTCATTGGGAGACAACCATATTGTTTACCGTAGTCACCCCGTGTAGACATGTGAGAAAACTTAACCACCCCTGGTCACGGCAAGTGGTTCCTCGACCTCACAATCTTATCCATATCTATCCGAGACCAGTATGGATTGGATAGCACCCACAAGTACGGTGCTACTAACTAATTGTGGACTGTA
The DNA here is from genome assembly GCF_038502225.1 of Cherax quadricarinatus. Lineage (NCBI taxonomy): Eukaryota > Metazoa > Arthropoda > Malacostraca > Decapoda > Parastacidae > Cherax > Cherax quadricarinatus. The sequence continues at coordinate 15,092,479 of NC_091377.1, read as the reverse complement.
TAGATTATATTAGGGTAGCTGAATGAAGGGGGGGGGGGTAGGTTACACATGGATATATCCATCAAGGAAAAACACTTGTACATAATCTCTCCACTTACCAGATATTCTCTGGTGGTCATTTGACGTAGCTGGATCACTCATAACCTATCCAATTAAAACATACCTAACTGGCCAGTATCAGTCTGTTATAACTAGAAGGGTTACTTAACTGTGGGTGATTGATACTCCTTATTTCCTCTATTCACCATCTCATTTCGATGTCCTGCTACACCGACACGGTTCTTATTCCAGCAGGACGAGGTACCCGTCGGTTTGTCCCGGTTTAGAAGTCGTGCTTCCATAAAGCTTCACTATCCTCGGTACGAGAATCACATTCACTCGGAGCAGGGCGATCTATTTCACATCCCGCATTCTCTTAACTCAATGTTATTATCACTGATTACATTACCATTCACAAGACGATTTAACGTCTCATAATTATTATACACATTAGAGGTCACTCCATTAAGATCTGAGGCCGATGAGCGAGGATTAACACACGGGTATTTCCCCTGGACACACACCATGGCCGTGCACCAGTCACACCCGGTCAAACCATTATTCACTAATTTTACCACCTTTTTACGGTGGTCCCGTAAATCACGTTCCCTCACTCTTCACCAGGAACAGTTACGACACTTCCTATTATGAAATGAGGCCTATATTAATCCTTAGGCCGCCGTGAATGCCAATTTCCTGTTCCATGCTTTCCCAGCCTCCTCACCACATTCAAAAAACTGCCGCCACCTCGTGCCCCAGCTCGACCCACTCCCCTGCACATCCGCATATGCGCAAAGGGAACTCCTGGTTCCATCCTATTGTCAAACACACCCTTGACTCACATCGACACATCAAACACCTACCAGGCGCCACAGCTTCGGAAAATCAAAAATTTTCCACACTGCGGCCGGGCGGAGGTCGTTGCTAGACGACTTACATAATGTGGAGTACAATTTTCCCATCTTCACTGGCCACCTGGCTTGGGAACTCCAACATTGGTATTTACATAATCACCCATTAATTCTTTCCACCTGTTAACTCCTCAGGTAGGGCTCCATCCAAAGCACACTCAAGCCTCCATGCTTCTGGTATTAACAATTTCCCTCTTATTGTAAGGTATGACACTAAGTCTATGCTCTCGGGGCTAATTTGTTGGGCATACTGGAATTATGAGACTTTAACAATAACAAGTCTCTCTCAGTATCCCAAGTCAGCCCCAGCACATTACTGCATATAGGCACCAACTCCATGGCCATCCATATTTATTGATCCCTCAAAATGGACTAATTAGTGTTCCATTCTCTCAGGGGCATAAGCCTATGCTCCCTGGATTAATTTATTGGGCATACTGGAATTATGAGACTTTAACAATAACAAGTCTCTCTCAGTATCCCAAGTCAGCCCCAGCACATTACTGTATATAGGCACCAACTCCATGGCCATCCATATTTATTGATCCCTCAAAATGGACTAATTAGTGTTCCATTCTCTCAGGGGCATAAGCCTATGCTCCCTGGATTAATTTATTGGACATACTGGAATTATGAGACTTTAACAATAACAAGTCTCTCTCAGTATCCCAAGTCAGCCCCAGCACCTTACTGCATTATTTCATTAACCCCTTCACATATCCTCATTAGTTCCTCTTCAGTTGACGTCACACCCGGAAATTGTCCACATAAGATTATTTACCCAATTACTTCGTTCAGTGGACCACCTGTGCACTTAAGGTGTGCATTTATCGTCGCCTGAAGTAAGAACTATTTATTATTTAACTGTTTATTAATTATATCATTATAAGCAGTCAACAATTTTGGTGTCTTGCTCAGTTCGCAGAGCTGGGCCCTTTAACTGTCCATACGCCATCCCATAATTAGTAGATAATTCTGGACCGTTGAGCTTCCACGGAAGTCGCACCCAGTAATGTCCAGATTCAAATTTTTAACATCCTTCAGATATTGTTCCTGAGTAAAGGAATCATTTGGACTTTCCTCATTTATATTAATCCCTATGCTGTCCAGCTCCCACAAATTAGACTGGTTCAACATCAGAAGAATACTTGTACTGGGTTGACCTTTTATGAGCAAGACACTGTGACTGTATTCACTACTTCTAGTCATTATTACTAGGCGGTAGTCTGCCATATATTACATGGCCCGTACCAGTGTTGAGGAGAGTGACACCGCATGCTTTTGGATTTATGCCCTTTATCCTGAATTATTACATCCAACGCCGGCAAGGCTACCTCAGCTAGGCCATCATTATTGCCATTAGCTGCAACCTTTACATCAGTCACTGTAGTGTCAGGGTTATTAACATTATCATTATTGTCACCATTATTATAAGAATCACATACAACCCTGCACATAACTGTATGGTGCCTTCCCTTGTTGCATTGATAGCAACTGTTCAATTTGGTATGACAATCCTTTACATTATGATTGTCTAGACATCTGATAAATCTGTCAAGTTCTTTCATTCTTTCCACTTTAATATCCCATGAATTATAGGCATTACAATTTTTAGTGAAATGGGTACCCTGGAAGAAGAGGAAGTCTCTCTTTTCCTTGCCTGACCTCTTATTAACTGGGTTACACTTACTGAGGTACTTATTCCTCTTACCTTGATGTGAGGAACCACTATTACTGATTCCTGACTTGATATGCCGGAAAAAAAATCCCCCCCCAGTACCAACAATACCACCAGTCCGATAACATTCTTCTTTGCAAATATACAGGGTCTAAAGCCAGCAACAAACAACAAAATACCTTTCATCCGCGGACTGCTTGCAGAGGCAAAGGCAATGTTCGCGGCTTTCACTGAGACCCACATAAAGGATCACTTGGACAACGAAATATGGATCCCAGGTTACAACCTATACAGATGTGGCAGAGTGAAAAGGCAAAAGGGGGGGGGTTGGCCTGTACATTGCAGAGTCACTTGTTTGCACAGAACTGCTAAATGCCTCAAATGATGTAGTGGAAGTTTTAGCAGTAAAGGTCGAGAACCAAAACCTAGTCATTGTGATAGTCTACAAGCCTCCGGATGCAACATCCCAGCAATTCCAGGAACAGCTGTTAAAAATTGACCACTGTCTGGAAAACCTTCCAGCTCCTGCACCCAACATCTTGCTCCTGGGGGATTTCAACTTAAGGCACCTAAAATGGAGGAATATAGCAAATAATATTGTTGCAGTATTAACACCAGGAGGCAGCTCTGATGAAAACTCACACTCACGCGAGCTTTTAAATCTCTGCACAAAATTCAATTTAAACCAGCAAATAATAGAGCCTACTAGACTGGAGAATACACTAGACCTCATCTTCACTAACAATGATGATCTGATAAGAAATATCACCATATCAAAAACAATATACTCAGATCACAACATAATTGAGGTTCAGTCATGTATGCGCGGAGCCCCAGACCGACATAATGAGATTAGTCACGAGGGAGCATTCACCAAATTCAACTTCAATAACAAAAACATAAAGTGGGACCAAGTAAACCAAGTCCTAACCGATATAAGCTGGGAAGATATACTAAGCAACACAGACCCCAACTTATGCCTAGAACAGATTAACTCGGTGGCACTCGATGTATGCACAAGGCTTATTCCTCTAAGAAAAAGGAGGAGTAGATGTAAAACAGAAAGAGACAGGCGCTCCCTTTACAGGCGACGGAAAAGAATAACAGAGCGGCTAAAAGAGGTCAATATATCTGAAATGCGTAGGGAGACACTGGTCAGAGAAATAGCAAGCATCGAACTTAAGCTAAAAGAATCCTTTAGGAGTCAGGAATCGCGGGAAGAACTAAAAGCCATAAATGAAATCGAAAAAAACCCAAAGTATTTCTTCTCCTATGCCAAATCAAAATCGAGAACAACGTCCAGTATTGGGCCCCTACTTAAACAAGATGGGTCCTACACAGATGACAGCAAGGAAATGAGTGAGCTACTCAAGTCCCAATATGACTCAGTTTTTAGCAAGCCGCTAACAAGACTGAGAGTCGAAGATCAAAATGAATTTTTTATGAGAGAGCCACAAAATTTGATTAACACAACCCTATCCGATGTTATCCTGACGCCAAATGACTTCGAACAGGCGATAAATGACATGCCCATGCACTCTGCCCCAGGGCCAGACTCATGGAACTCTGTGTTCATCAAGAACTGCAAGAAGCCCATATCACGAGCCTTTTCCATCCTAGGGAGAGGGAGCATGGACACGGGGGTCGTCCCACAGTTACTAAAAACAACAGACATAGCCCCACTCCACAAAGGGGGCAGTAAAGCAACAGCAAAGAACTACAGACCAATAGCACTAACATCCCATATCATAAAAATCTTTGAAAGGGTCCTAAGAAGCAAGATCACCACGCATCTAGAAACCCATCAGTTACACAACCCAGGGCAACATGGGTTTAGAACAGGTCGCTCATGTCTGTCTCAACTATTGGACCACTACGACAAGGTCCTAAATGCACTAGAAGACAAAAAGAATACAGATGTAATATATACAGACTTTGCAAAAGCCTTCGACAAGTGTGACCATGGCGTAATAGCGCACAAAATGCGTGCTAAAGGAATAACAGGAAAAGTCGGTCGATGGATCTATAATTTCCTCACTAACAGAACACAGAGAGTAGTCGTCAACAGAGTAAAGTCCGAGGCAGCTACGGTGAAAAGCTCTGTTCCACAAGGCACAGTACTCGCTCCCATCTTGTTCCTCATCCTTATATCCGACATAGACAAGGATGTCAGCCACAGCACCGTGTCTTCCTTTGCAGATGACACCCGAATCTGCATGACAGTGTCTTCCATTGCAGACACTGCAAAGCTCCAGGCAGACATCAACCAAATCTTTCAGTGGGCTGCAGAAAACAATATGAAGTTCAACGATGAGAAATTTCAATTACTCAGATATGGTAAACATGAGGAAATTAAATCTTCATCAGAGTACAAAACAAATTCTGGCCACAAAATAGAGCGAAACACCAACGTCAAAGACCTGGGAGTGATCATGTCGGAGGATCTCACCTTCAAGGACCATAACATTGTATCAATCGCATCTGCTAGAAAAATGACAGGATGGATAATGAGAACCTTCAAAACTAGGGAGGCCAAGCCCATGATGACACTCTTCAGGTCACTTGTTCTATCTAGGCTGGAATATTGCTGCACACTAACAGCACCTTTCAAGGCAGGTGAAATTGCCGACCTAGAAAATGTACAGAGAACTTTCACGGCGCGCATAACGGAGATAAAACACCTCAATTATTGGGAGCGCTTGAGGTTCCTAAACCTGTATTCCCTGGAATGCAGGAGGGAGAGATACATGATTATATACACCTGGAAAATCCTAGAGGGACTAGTACCGAACTTGCACACGAAAATCACTCACTACGAAAGCAAAAGACTTGGCAGACGATGCACCATCCCCCCAATGAAAAGCAGGGGTGTCACTAGCACGTTAAGAGACCATACAATAAGTGTCAGGGGCCCGAGACTGTTCAACTGCCTCCCAGCACACATAAGGGGGATTACCAACAGACCCCTGGCAGTCTTCAAGCTGGCACTGGACAAGCACCTAAAGTCAGTTCCAGATCAGCCGGGCTGTAGCTCGTATGTTGGTTTGCGTGCAGCCAGCAGCAACAGCCTGGTTGATCAGGCTCTGATCTACCAGGAGGCCTGGTCTCAGACCGGGCCGCGGGGGCGTTGACCCCCGGAACTCTCTCCAGGTAAACTCCAGATATGTGCCTATTTAACTCTTAACTATGATTATTACCACTGGGATTATTTTTCCCTTTTGCGACTTGACAGATACTTCAGAGTCATTATGTGTTATATCCTTAGAACTGTTTGGCTGACTGGTCTGCAATTGAACAATTAATTCCTGCCGACCTAGTCTGATTTCCTCCAGACCGTACTCTGGAGGTTTTGGCAAACCCACCCTTTGCATTAATAGGTTGACCAACTGCCTGGCTTACACCCTTTAATTTATTCATTACAAGACAGTTTTTCTTCCAATTCGTAATGTTGATTAATTAAAACATTCATTTCCATTCCATCTGCACAATTCTCCAGCAGATCTCTTTCACAGTCTTTAAACCACAATTTGTACCAATCAAATCTACTCTCTAAAACATTTAAATATAACTTTAATTCATTAAGGTTCACGGTTCTTTGATTCACTAAATCAAATGCCTTTGTCACATGGCTTTTAATAGCCTGTAATGATGCTTTCATTACTCTAAAATTCACGGACTTGTCAGCCACATTAACTCCATTAGATCCAGTCATGGTTAGAGAATTATTAACCACTGATTATACAACTTAAGTAGGCGCCTTATAAGAGTAATTCTTGCACTTTACTCTTGTATAAATCCTAGCCACCCATGTGCTAGCAATTTATTGGGCTAATTATCATCCATCACACGATCGATTAAACTTGTGCACCCTACACCCACTTCCTTCAATCAGTCACTTAATTATTAAGTAATTAATTCAATTAATTTTTTCACTGATTGCATCCGGTTCAGGAAGGACCAGCGGGCAGATGTGGAAAATTTTATAGGGGTGATTACCTTTATGTACTTCAACATTACATGCTTACAAGTAAACTCATTGGGAGACAACCATATTGTTTACCGTAGTCACCCCGTGTAGACATATGAGAAAACTTAACCACCCCTGGTCACGGCAAGTGGTTCCTCGACCTCACAATCTTATCCATATCTATCCGAGACCAGTATGGATTGGATAGCACCCACAAGTATGGTGCTACTAATTAAATGTGGACTGTATAGATTATATTAGGGTAGCTGAATGAAGGGGGGGGGGTAGGTTACACATGGATATATCCATCAAGGAAAAACACTTGTACATAATCTCTCCACTTACCAGATATTCTCTGGTGGTCATTTGACGTAGCTGGATCACTCATAACCTATCCAATTAAAACATACCTAACTGGCCAGTATCAGTCTGTTATAACTAGAAGGGTTACTTAACTGTGGGTGATTGATACTCCTTATTTCCTCTATTCACCATCTCATTTCGATGTCCTGCTACACCGACACGGTTCTTATTCCAGCAGGACGAGGTACCCGTCGGTTTGTCCCGGTTTAGAAGTCGTGCTTCCATAAAGCTTCACTATCCTCGGTACGAGAATCACATTCACTCGGAGCAGGGCGATCTATTTCACATCCCGCATTCTCTTAACTCAATGTTATTATCACTGATTACATTACCATTCACAAGACGATTTAACGTCTCATAATTATTATACACATTAGAGGTCACTCCATTAAGATCTGAGGCCGATAAGCGAGAATTAACACACGGGTATTTCCCCTGGACACACACCATGGCCGTGCACCAGTCACACCCGGTCAAACCATTATTCACTAATTTTACCACCTTTTTACGGTGGTCCCGTAAATCACGTTCCCTCACTCTTCACCAGGAACAGTTACGACACTTCCTATTACCTGGAGTTTACCTGGAGAGAGTTCCGGGGGTCAACGCCCCCGCGGCCCGGTCTGAGACCAGGCCTCCTGGTGGATCAGAGCCTGATCAACCAGGCTGTTGCTGCTGGCTGCACGCAAACCAAAGTACGAGCCACAGCCCGGCTGATCCGGAACTGACTTTAGGTGCTTGTCCAGTGCCAGCTTGAAGACTGCCAGGGGTCTGTTGGTAATCCCCCTTATGTGTGCTGGGAGGCAGTTGAACAGTCTCGGGCCCCTGACACTTATTGTATGGTCTCTTAACGTGCTAGTGACACCCCTGCTTTTCATTGGGGGGATGGTGCATCGTCTGCCAAGTCTTTTGCTTTCGTAGTGAGTGATTTTCGTGTGCAAGTTCGGTACTAGTCCCTCTAGGATTTTCCAGGTGTATATAATCATGTATCTCTCCCTCCTGCATTCCAGGGAATACAGGTTTAGGAACCTCAAGCGCTCCCAATAATTGAGGTGTTTTATTTCCGTTATGCGCACCGTGAAAGTTCTCTGTACATTTTCTAGGTCGGCAATTTCACCTGCCTTGAAAGGTGCTGTTAGTGTGCAGCAATATTCCAGCCTAGATAGAACAAGTGACCTGAAGAGTGTCATCATGGGCTTGGCCTCCCTAGTTTTGAAGGTTCTCATTATCCATCCTGTCATTTTTCTAGCAGATGCGATTGATACAATGTTATGGTCCTTGAAGGTGAGATCCTCCGACATGATCACTCCCAGGTCTTTGACGTTGGTGTTTCGCTCTATTTTGTGGCCAGAATTTGTTTTGTACTCTGATGAAGATTTAATTTCCTCATGTTTACCATATCTGAGTAATTGAAATTTCTCATCGTTGAACTTCATATTGTTTTCTGCAGCCCACTGAAAGATTTGGTTGATGTCTGCCTGGAGCTTTGCAGTGTCTGCAATGGAAGACACTGTCATGCAGATTCGGGTGTCATCTGCAAAGGAAGACACGGTGCTGTGGCTGACATCCTTGTCTATGTCGGATATAAGGATGAGGAACAAGATGGGAGCGAGTACTGTGCCTTGTGCAACAGAGCTTTTCACCGTAGCTGCCTCGGACTTTACTCTGTTGACGACTACTCTCTGTGTTCTGTTAGTGAGGAAATTATAGATCCATCGACCGACTTTTCCTGTTATTCCTTTAGCACGCATTTTGTGCGCTATTACGCCATGGTCACACTTGTCGAAGGCTTTTGCAAAGTCTGTATATATTACATCTGCATTCTTTTTGTCTTCTAGTGCATTTAGGACCTTGTCGTAGTGGTCCAATAGTTGAGACAGACAGGAGCGACCTGTTCTAAACCCATGTTGCCCTGGGTTGTGTAACTGATGGGTTTCTAGATGCGTGGTGATCTTGCTTCTTAGGACCCTTTCAAAGATTTTTATGATATGGGATGTTAGTGCTATTGGTCTGTAGTTCTTTGCTGTTGCTTTACTGCCCCCTTTGTGGAGTGGGGCTATGTCTGTTGTTTTTAGTAACTGTGGGACGACCCCCGTGTCCATGCTCCCTCTCCATAGGATGGAAAAGGCTCGTGATAGGGGCTTCTTGCAGTTCTTGATGAACACAGAGTTCCATGAGTCTGGCCCTGGGGCAGAGTGCATGGGCATGTCATTTATCGCCTGTTCGAAGTCATTTGGCGTCAGGATAACATCGGATAGGCTTGTGTTAATCAAATTTTGTGGCTCTCTCATAAAAAATTCATTTTGATCTTCGACTCTCAGTCTGGTTAGCGGCTTGCTAAAAACTGAGTCATATTGGGACTTGAGTAGCTCACTCATTTCCTTGCTGTCATCTGTGTAGGACCCATCTTGTTTAAGTAGGGGCCCAATACTGGACGTTGTTCTCGATTTTGATTTGGCATAGGAGAAGAAATACTTTGGGTTTCTTTCGATTTCATTTATGGCTTTTAGTTCTTCCCGCGATTCCTGACTCCTAAAGGATTCTTTTAGCTTAAGTTCGATGCTTGCTATTTCTCTGACCAGTGTCTCCCTACGCATTTCAGATATATTGACCTCTTTTAGCTGCTCTGTTATTCTTTTCCGTCGCCTGTAAAGGGAGCACCTGTCTCTTTCTGTTTTACATCTACTCCTCCTTTTTCTTATAGGAATAAGCCTTGTGCATACATCGAGTGCCACCGAGTTAATCTGTTCTAGGCATAAGTTGGGGTCTGTGTTGCTTAGTATATCTTCCCAGCTTATATCGGTTAGGACTTGGTTTACTTGGTCCCACTTTATGTTTTTGTTATTGAAGTTGAATTTGGTGAATGCTCCCTCGTGACTAATCTCATTATGTCCTTCTGGGGCTCCGCGCATACATGACTGAACCTCAATTATGTTGTGATCTGAGTATATTGTTTTTGATATGGTGATATTTCTTATCAGATCATCATTGTTAGTGAAGATGAGGTCTAGTGTATTCTCCAGTCTAGTAGGCTCTATTATTTGCTGGTTTAAATTGAATTTTGTGCAGAGATTTAAAAGCTCGCGTGAGTGTGAGTTTTCATCAGAGCTGCCTCCTGGTGTTATTACTGCAACAATATTATTTGCTATATTCCTCCATTTTAGGTGCCTTAAGTTGAAATCCCCCAGGAGCAAGATGTTGGGTGCAGGAGCTGGAAGGTTTTCCAGACAGTGGTCAATTTTTAACAGCTGTTCCTGGAATTGCTGGGATGTTGCATCCGGAGGCTTGTAGACTATCACAATGACTAGGTTTTGGTTCTCGACCTTTACTGCTAAAACTTCCACTACATCATTTGAGGCATTTAGCAGTTCTGTGCAAACAAGTTTCCAGGTTTTCTATGAAAGCAGCTTTGATGTTGACCTCTTTTAATACCCTTGTGATTTTAGTCCACAGATTTATCTCATTTGGGCATACCCAAAAACACTTCCCTGTTTTAATACTGCTTGTAGCTAGTTCTTGGATATCTGCACACAAGGGGCGTGACACCAATTTCCACAGAAATGACAATTTATGCATGTGGAAGCCCGTTTGTTTGACTGACCACAGACTACACACAGCTTCATAATGATTTGAATGGTTGATTTACTGCAATTCTACTAGCAACCTCTTGAATATTCTATTAATAACCTGCTAGGTGGTGCACAACGAAACCGTTTGAAACCAGTCCAAGGTTCGGACCAGTCAAGGGTTCGGACCAGTCAAGGGTTCGGACCAGTCAAGGGTTCGGACCAGTCTATCTGATCTGATCAGTGGGTCACTTATTTAAACCATACTGGTCGGTGATTTGAGCTAACACATGAAGGATCTACTGGAAATTTCTACCCGAGTAATATGTGATTTGATTGATACAAAAGTATAACTTGCGTGTTGCAGAGCCGGTGACTGCTGGCACTCCTACAATGACGAACAGTCGACCTCCACCCTTGTTTATCAATCGCTGTATCTAGCTTCTCTATTTTTTTTTCTGTCTCCACCACAATAAATGCTATATTATCACTATAGTTGACTGGTGCAAATTTTGGAGGAAGGACGCTTTTTCTGTAGTAATTATTGCTTCTCGTTGTGTATATTGCGACCGCTGGTAACTACAGGTTATATGAAATTCACAGTAACGTCTGGTATTTCAAGAAAAAGAAACTAATGAAAGTCACTCCACTCCACTAAGTACCATTATAATACTGGTTAGTTGCTACTACAACACTGTATTCTGCTATTCACTGGTATCACTAGATTATATGCGAGTACACTAGCAGGCCAGGAAGATTATTAAAAACAGCTGACCTGTGGTAAGTTTCTGGCGACTTCTGGCACCTGCCTCTATAGGCTTATCACTTCATTTACAAATTCACCTGTTTTCAAATGACACTTTAGCCTTTATCATCAATATACTAGGGAGCCACTGTAGTATACACTATACACTATGTATACTCAATGCTTTCAGGGAGACTTTCTTTCCTCTGACACAAAGTTCAATTATTATTATTTTTTTCACACGGGACACAGGCCTATGATTCCCCTCTGGCAGTAAACTCTGCTAGGTAGTGCACACTAATTCTCCTTTTTTGACTCAGTATATAATGTTTTCCGCCCAAGATTGGTTCACAGGCGCTAGAGGGATGTATCGTATAGGATTGATGGCACATATTAAAGTTCTAGCACGTAAGAGCGACCGTGAAAACACCAGAAAACCGGGAGCACAACGAGGCACGCTGACACTGAAATGAGGCCTATATTAATCCTTAGGCCGCCGTGAATGCCAATTTCCTGTTCCATGCTTTCCCAGCCTCTTCACCACATTCAAAAAACTGCCGCCACATCATGCCCCAGCTCGACCCACCCCCCCGCACATCCGCGCATGCGCAAAGGGAACTCCTGGTTCCATCCTATTGTCAAACACACCCTTGACTCACATCGACACATCAAACACCTACCAGGCACCACAGCTTCGGAAAATCAAAAATTTTCCACAAATGCAAAGTTATGAAGTTCTGGGAAGGGCAAAGATGACCACGGACACTACATGCAGTGTACGTTAAGCAGGTACTGAAGTATACAACTAGTATAATAGAGCCTATAACTGGTCAAGCATGTCTTGAAATTGGAGAAAGTGGAAAGTTTTGCAACGAGACTATTCCCGGAGCTAAGGAGTATGTCATATTTTGATAAGGATTTCAAAGCCAAGCGTTACCCCTAGTAGTGATCAGCGAAGAAGCTAGACCAGGAATTGTGTTTCGATCCCTGAAACCACATATAAGTGAGAAGAGGGGCCTAATAGTCTCGGAAACGCTACCAGCCAGGGACATAATCAAGTGTTAGGTTCAGCCTTTGATTTACATGTTGTGATCCTGAACTCGTGAAACCACTAGCTGAACCCTGTGGGAATGACATGGCAGATTTATACACAACTGCTTCTTGAAGGGTTATGTATGTGTGTAGATAATGTTTGTTTACAAACATTATCTGCGCATTCTGCATCAAAGCACGCAGTAATTTAGGCACACAGCCAGACCCCAGATAAGCATGGCAGTGAATCCGATACACCGGAGCACCAGGCGGTGCATCCAACTACACCACATAATTTTGGGTGGGTGGTGTGGGGTTTGGGTCTGTGGCAGAAATACTTCGTACTTTGATGTAGATTAGTTGCCGGTTGTCAGAGGCACTTGTCGATTGACACTTGGCCTGCCTATTGTGTGTACGTAGTTTGTAAGTGCGATTGTGTGTGGGTATGTATGTGCGAAAATTAAGTCCTTTGTAAAATCTTCTCTTATACATTTCAAGATATGTTTTTTAAATTACGTTAACATGAAAGTTAATGATTTGGTACGAAAAGAACCTTAGGAAACTTACCTGACTTTATTAAAAAAAAGGCAATTTAATTTAGCATAATCCAACGAAATATATTTTAGATAAGTTTACAATAATTTAATAATAAACAAACACAATGAAATATATCTTTCTCGTTAGGTTCAGAAGGATTTTTGCGAAATTATTGCATGCACAAATTTTTGCTTCCATTATTCGGCAAGAAGAGCGTTGCTAGTTAAGCCAAAATCACAAGATTTACCAATATGGCATGACTCTCTCTCTCTCTCTCTCTCTCTCTCTCTCTCTCTCTCTATATATATATATATATATATATATATATATATATATATATATATATATATATATATATATATATATATATATATATATATATATATATATATATATATATGCAATAAGATCACAGTAAACAGGTGATTTCAGAATATGCAAAACAACCACTCTGAAAGAATAAAGAAATTCCAAGCACTTTTGTGACTACTCACATTATCAAGGAACTATGAAAGTAAAGCATCCAAGGAAGCTATATAAGGGGTCTGGCCAACACCTCACTATCAGATCCCACAACAGTTAAACACCTGATGCGCACCAGCCCAACTGGACAGGTCCTTTGCACAACTCACCAACAAACTATTCTACCCAAGAAAATTTAAAAATTATTATTTGCCCAGTGTATTATTAAATTCTTCCCAAATTATATTAATTATAAATGGATCTAATTTATATAAGCCAAAGGAAATATTCATATTATTGTCAAAACTGCTTTTTATGAAACAAGATTCAATTATATTCCTGTCGACCATGGACTTGCTTGATACTACTTTCTCAACTTTTTGAAAATCAATTGGATGGTTAAAATCCCTTACATGAATAAATAGAGCATTGGAATCTTGTCCAGTTCTAATGCTATATTTATGTTGTTTTAATCTTAGTTCGAGATTTTTACCAGTGGTGAGTTGTGCAAAGGACCTGTCCAGTTGGGCCGGCGCGCGTCAGGTGTTTAACCGTTGTGGGATCTGATAGTGAGGTGTTGGCCAGACCCTTTATATAGCTTCCTTGGATGCTTTACTTTCATAGTTCCTTGATAATGTGAGTAGTCACGAAAGCGCTTGGAATTTCTCTATTCTTTCAGAGTGGTTGTTTTGCAAATATATATATATATATATATATATATATATATATATATATATATATATATATATATATATATATATATATATATATATATATATATATATATAGGGAAGTACCACCTCTATAGCTGGACTGGGGACCCTCATCCTCAGAGAAGACAATAAACGTACCTCAGGGGAAACTTAAGGTTCTCCCCAGAGCTGTTTGAATATTTTCTTCTCCTACCTCCCCCTATATTTGATATTCTATGTGAACATTTATATATATATATGATATGAAGACCTTCCCCCTTGCTATAACTTCATCTCAATAGGGTCGGAGACCCTTGGAGCATTGGGCAAGTGTGCTCTAAAGTTCCTCAAAGAGCTGGGTAAAAAGCTCGTCATAGAAACCAAGGACCACAGGGCAACCAGCTTCCTCTTTCAGAGACTCAGGGTTGTGATCCAGAGAGGAAATGCCTGCAGCATTCTGGGCACGTGGCCCACTGCAGGGGAGCTGAGTTACGTATGTTGTCTTACTTTCTGTTGTATTTTTGTGAATGTTTGGTCACTGTATTTTGTCTTTAAATAAAACATACTTGAAATATAGGGGGCGGTAGGAGAAAATTCTCAAACAGCTTCAGGGAGAACCTTGAGTTTTCCCTGAAGCAAGTTTATTCTTTTCTCTGAGGATAAGGGTCCCCAGGACAGTTCTAGAGGTGGTACCTCCATATATTATATATATATATATATATATATATATATATATATATATATATATATATATATATATATATATATATATATATATATATCTGTCATGCCGAATATGTAAAACTGGTCAATTAGCAAGAACTCATTAAAAATTAAGTTCTTTCTAAAAATTTTCTGTTATACGTTTAAAGATATATTTTTTTCATTAATGTTAATGTAAAAAAATTTATTTTTCTCCAAAAGAATCTTAGAAAACTTACCTAACCTTATTATAACAAGAACAATTTATTTTAGCCTAACCCAACTAAATATATTTTAGATTTATTTACAATAATTTAATACTAAACAAACACAGTGAAATATTTTTTTTCGTTAGGTTCAGAATGATTTTGGCGAAATTATTGCATACACAAATTTTCGCTTGTCCTATATGGCAAGATGAACGTTGCTATTTAAGCCAAGATCGCAAGTTCTGCCTATTCGGCACGACAAAGAACTTTGTCCTTGGAGGCAAAGAGGGGAATGTATGAGAGTATAGTTTTACCAACGCTCTTACATGGGTGTGAAGCATGGGTGATGAATGTTGCAGCGAGGAGAAGGCTGGAGGCAGTGGAGATGTCATGTCTGAGGGCAATGTGTGGTGTGAATATAATGCAGAGAATTCGTAGTTTGGAAGTTAGGAGGAGGTGCGGGATTGCCAAAACAGTTGTCCAGAGGGCTGAAGAAGGGTTGTTGAGGTGGTTCGGACATGCAGAGAGAATGGAGCGAAGCAGAGTGACTTCAAGAGTGTATCAGTCTGTAGTGGAAGGAAGGCGGGGTAGGGGTTGGCTTAGGAAAGGTTGGAGGGAGGGGG
Source organism: Cherax quadricarinatus (assembly GCF_038502225.1). Classification (NCBI taxonomy): domain Eukaryota; kingdom Metazoa; phylum Arthropoda; class Malacostraca; order Decapoda; family Parastacidae; genus Cherax; species Cherax quadricarinatus. The sequence goes on along the minus strand of NC_091377.1, from coordinate 15,076,953 downwards.
TAAAGGAGGTTTTGTGTGCGAGGGGCTTGGACTTCCAGCAGGCATGCGTGAGCGTGTTTGATAGGAGTGAATGGAGACATATGGTTTTTAATACTTGACGTGCTGTTGGAGTGTGAGCAAAGTAACATTTATGAAGGGGTTCAGGGAAACTGGCAGGCCGGACTTGAGTCCTGGAGATTGGAAGTACAGTGCCTGCACTCTGAAGGAGGGGTGTAAATGTTGCAGTTTAAAAACTGTAGTGTAAAGCACCCTTCTGGCAAGACAGTGATGGAGTGAATGATGGTGAAAGTTTTTCTTTTTCGGGCCACCCTGCCTTGGTGGGAATCGGCCTGTGTGATAAGAAAAAATAAATATATATATATATATATATATATACAGTGGTCCCCTGCTTTTCATAGTTCCCGGCAATCGTAAAATTCGCCAATCATAGGGGTATTTTCGTATGAACATGGACTCGCTTTTCATAGGTTGACTCGCGAGTCATAGTTCGTCCGGGACGTGTACCCACGGCTCACGCCGGGGCGGCAGCCAGTCTGGCATTGTTTACCAGTGAGCGAAGGTCCCCTCACGTGCTCCAGCGAAATATTTCATAATATTCCATTTATTTTAGTGCTTGCAAGTACTAAATAAGCTGCCATGGCTCCAAAGAAAGCTCCTAGTGCCAAGCCTGTGGTAAAGAAGGTGAGAAATACGACTGAATTTAAGAAAACCATCATTGAACAATATGAAAGTGGTACAAGTGTGGCCGAACTGTCCAGGATATATAAGAAACCCTACACAATCTTATGTTCCGTAGTGGCCAAGAAAAAGGAAATAAAGAATGCTGTTGTTGCAAAGGGAGTAACTATGCTGACAAAAATGAGATCACCAGTACTGGAAGAGGTTGAGAAGTTATTATTGGTGTGGACATTAAATGAGAAACAATTAGCAGGAGATACTCTTATGACTTCGATAATTTGTGAAAAGGCTAGGCAGTTGCATGAAGATTTGGTAAAGAAATTGCCTGCAAATAGTGGTGAAGTGAGTGAATTTAAGGCCAGCAAAGGCTGGTTTAAGAGATTTAAGAACCATACTGGCATACACAGTGTGGTAAGGCATGGTGAGGCTGCCAGTTCGGACCACAAGGCGGCTGAAAAATATGTGCATGAATTCCAGGAGTACATAGAGGCTGAAGGACTGAAACCTGAACAAGTGTTCAATTGTGACGAAACAGGCCTCTTTTGGAAGAAAATGCCAAAGAGGACCTTCATTACACAAGAGGAAAAGGCAATGCCAGGACACAAGCCTATGAAAGACAGGCTGATGCTAATGTTCTGTGCTAATGCTAGTGGGGATTTCAAAGTGAAGCCATTACTAGTGTACCATTCTGAAAATCCCAGAGTGTTCATGAAAAGTAAATTGTGAGTGTTTTGGAAATCTAATAGTAAGGCATGGGTCACGAGGGAAATTTTCGTCGAGTGGTTCAATGAATTGTTTGGCCCTAATTTGAAGGAGTATCTCCTGGAAAAGAAATTGGATCTCAAGTGCCTGCTAGTAATGGACAATGCACCTGCTCATCCTCCAAACTTGGATGACCTAATTTTCGAGGAGTCTGGGTTCATCACAGTAAAGTTCTTGCCCCCGAATACCACTCCTCTCCTCCATCCCATGGACCAGCAGGTTATTGCAAACTTTAAAAAACTCTACACAAAAGCAATGTTTCACAGGTGTTTGACTGTGACCACAGACACTCACTTAACCCTAAGGGAATTTTGGAGAGAACACTTCAGCATCCTCCACTGCATAACGCTTATAGGTATGGCGTGGGAGGGAGTGACTACCAGGACTTTGAACTCTGCCTGGAGAAAATTGTGTCCAGATTGTGTCAACAAGAGGGATTTTGAAGGATTTGGGACTGACCCTAATGAGCCTATGTCTGTTGTAAAATCAATTGTGGCACTGGGGAGTTCCATGGGGTTGGATGTGATTTTGAAGGATGTGGAAGAATTGGTGGAAGACCACAATGAAGAGCTCACCACTGAGGAGCTGCAAGAGCTTCAGCAGGAAGAGCAACACATCGCAGCTCAGAATCTTGCTGCAGAGGAGGAAGAGAGATGGAAGAAGGTGCCTTCTTCAGAAATTAAAGAGATTTTTACTATGTGGGGTAAGATGGAAAGCTTTATGGAGAAACATCACCCTAACAAGGTTGTTGCAAGCCAGGTTGGCAACATGTACAGTGACAAAGTCTTGGGCCATTTTAGGGAAGTGTTATTTTGTGAGACAGGACTCCAGTGACTCTCAAGGTGGTCCTAGTGGCATTAAGAAACAGAGAAGAGAAGCAACCCCAGAAAAGCAAATGGTACCTGAGGTGTTGATGGAAGGGGATTTCCCTTCCAAACTATAAACAATCCACTCTCCTCCTCCAGGCTCCCATACACTAAGAAGAATCTCCAATAAAGGTAAGTGTTATGCTGTTAATGTTTCATTCATCATTTCCCATTGTATTGTTTATGTACTACATGTATATTTCATGTTAAAATTTTTTTTGTTTTAATACTTCTGGGAGTCAGAAACGGATTAATTGTATTTACATTATTTCTTATGGGGAAAATTGATTCGTAAATCGTAAATTTCGTTTATAGTAACGGCTCCAGGAACGGATTAATTACGAAAAACGAGGGACCACTGTATGTATATATATATATATATATATATATATATATATATATATATATATATATATATATATATATATATATATATATATATAAGTAGTGCTGAAGGCGGCTCAGCGGTCTCTTCTACAGAGCGGTCCATTTCCTGAGCATTCTCTTCTACAGAGCGGTCCATTTCCTGAGCGGTCTCTTCTACAGAGCGGTCCATTTCCTGAGCAGTCTCCTCCCGAAAGGGCTGCGGCTGAGCGGACTCCTTTTCACACCTTTATGCTAATGACCTTGACCCCACCCACGACCCCCACCCACAACCCCACCCACGACCCCCCTCGACCACCTCGCCCTCAACCCCCACCCACGCCCCCCCCACCCGCCCCCACCCTCGCGCCGACCCACCTGCCCGCCGTGCCCTTGCGCTCGCCCGTGCCCCTCTGGCCCATCCGTCGCGCCCGCCCGCGCCTTCTGCTGCGCCTTCTGCACCAGCGTCCGGATCGCCCCCGCTCCCCGATTTTTTTTTCCAAATTTTTTCAAATTTTTTTTTGAATTTAATTTTCTTATGATCTCCTTGGATCAAATTTTTCTCGATATCAATAATACAAAGATTTCCCCCCCCCACTTTCACCCCCCATCCCAATTTTTTTTTTAATTTCATTTTCTTATGATCTCCTCGGATCAAGTTGTTTGGATTCCCCCCTCTGGGGGTAAGCATTCAAAATGGACTCCCACTTTCACCCCAAATTCCCTGCTCCAATTCCTCAGATCAAGCTTTTTGGATTCCCCCTCTGGGGGTAAGCATTCAAAATGGACTCCCATTTGCATCCCAAATTCCCTGCTCCAATTCCTCAGATCAAGCTTTTTGGATTCCCCCGTCTGGGGGTAAGCATTCAAAATGGACTCCCACATGCATCCAAAATTCTCTGCTCCAATTCCTCGGATCAAATTTTTTCTCGAAATCAATAATACCAAGTCTCCAACTCCTCGGATCAAGTTTTTCTCGATAATACAAAGACTCCATCTCCTTGGATCAAGTTTTTGGATTCTCCCCTCTGGGGGTAAGGATTCAAATGAACTCCTCCTATGGGGCATGGTACTTTCTCTTACTGCAGGTCTAAACAAGTGTGACGTCACCCCACCTGTGTTTACTCGGCGGTCAGTGACGTCACGTGATGACCTCACACATACAAGCTGAATCTTGTCGACTTCCCCCTATGTCAGTGACGTCACGTGATGACCTCACACATACAGGCTGAATCTTGTCGACTTCCCCCTATCTCAGAGACGTCACGTGATGACCTCACACATACAAGCTGAATCTCGTCGACTTCCCCCTATGTCAGTGACGTTACGTGATGACCTCACACACACAGGCTGAATCTTGTCGAGCAGACATTAACTTAAAATGCGGGTTAACAATATTTATTATACAACCAATGCATTTCATATACATCCACCAAAAAAAAAATTCATTGAAAAAAGGTACAATTCATTGACTAAAATCAACATATTTTTCTCTTGAAGAAATTCTATGCATTTTTTGTTCTGGATCTTCTTCGTCATCCCCATCTTAGTATTACACATTTCATATACAACATAGGGAAAACATTTTCGCTCTTAACCCAGGATAACCCAAATAGTTCCACATTTTTTCGTTAATACCCACAACAATCCACAATTTCTTTACAAAAGATTCACTCTCCTCAAGTCTAGACATTTTTCTCGTTTTAACTATTTCATCTCAGGTCACTCCCCCACGAAGTAACCTTCTCTCTCTCCTTCTCCCCACCCTCCCAAACCCTCACACTCCCACCAACACCTCACAATTTTCACTCATAACCCACAATTTTTCTCGTTTTAACTATTTCATCAGAAAAGTCATCACAACACTTACAACTTATAACCACTTTTCGATTAATTCACTAGTCACAATTTTACATATTACGAAGTTAATACGCACACACACCTCACTTTACTTTGAACACCTTCAAAACACTCTCATAAATCATTTGAATACTCACAAAAAATACCTTTGAACATTTCCAAACAACACTGAAACACTTCCAAAATATCATTTTGAGTACTCCCAAATACACCACTGAATACTACTAAAACACCACTGAATACAGTCAAAACACCACCAAAATCACCATAAACTAAGATCAACATAACAGACTAACACCCATTTTCACACAAATCCCCTCAAATCACTATAACCAATACGATTCCCAATTTCTATGAGTACACTCTCCTCCAACTAAGATATAACATGAACGCAAAAAACATGAACACAATCCAAACACACACGAACACTTATAACAGAATCACTTCTTTTTCGGTATCTCTAGTTCGACAACAACACCCACAACCCACAACACCCACAATCCACATCACCCACACCCCACAATTTTTTCTCGTTTTAACTAATTTCATCAGAAAAAGTCACAACAACAACCCACAACTTATAAACACTTTTCAGCATCTCTAGTTCGACAACAACACCCACAACCCACAACACCCACAACCCACAACACCCACAACCCACATCACCCACACCCCACAATTTTTTATCGTTTTAACTAATTTCATCAGAAAAAGTCACAACATCAACCCACAACAACAACCCACTTATAACATCTTTTCGGTATCTCTAGTTCGACAACAACACCCACAACCCACAACACCTACAACCCACAACACCCACAACCCACAACACCCACAACCCACATCACCCACACCCCACAACACCCACAACAACAACCCACAACTTATAACCACTTTTCAGCATCTCTAGTTCGACAACAACACCCACAACCCACAACACTCACAACCCACAACACCCACAACAACAACCCACTTATAACAACTTTTTGATATCTCTAGTTCGACAACATCACCCACAACCCACAACACCCACAGCCCACATCACCCACAACCCACAATTTTTTCTCGTTTTAACTAATTTCATCAGAAAAAGTCACAACAACCTACTTATAACATCTTTTCGGTATCTCTAGTTCGACAACAACACCCACAACCCACAACACCCACAACCCACATCACCCACACCCCACAACACCCACAACAACAACCCACTTATAACATCTTTTCGGTATCTCTAGTTCGACAACAACACCCACAACCCACAACACCCACAACCCACAATTTTTTCTCGTTTTAACTAATTTCATCGGAAAAAGTCACAAAAACAGCCCACTTATAACCACTTTTTTGATATCTCTAGTTCGACTACATTACCCACAACCCTCATCACTTACCAATTTATTCACAATTTATTCGATACAAATTTTTCCCCTTCTTTTTACTGAATCTTAAATGTAATACACATTCCTCTTTACATTATTAAAATTCTAATAAAATCCTCTCTATACACCTCTCCTTGTATCCGCATAAACTTTTATTACACTCACAACAACTAATCTCACTACCCAACTACTGCGACATGTTTCAACACCCTCCATTCTTTTCCAATATATCATAACTTTTCAATTCTATAATTTCTTTTTAAAATATTCACACATTACCTTTATTTTCAGTAAAATCCCCCCATATTTCATTAAATTTCTAATACAACCCTCCCCATACCCCTCTCCATCTCACCCGCATTTCTTCACATCCACTCACCCATCTCCCAACACACCTCTTCTGAACACACACAAAAATCACATTTGACATCCACAAATGCATCTCATCACCCATCTCAAATCCACTAAAATCACTGTACCCAAGATATTCACAAAACTCTATGACCACCTAACACACACACACACACACACACACACACACACACACACACACACACACACACACACACACACACACACACACACACACACCTCACTTTACTTTGAACACCTTCAAAACACTCTCATACATCATTTGAGACCCCCTTTTCTCAATATCTCTTAAGAAATATTCTCTCATCCACAACCTTTATCATCTCACTACAGAACAACCCCAAGATTACTTCGAACACTCTCATAAATCATTTGAATACTCACATAAACACCTTTGAACATTTCCAAACAACACTGAAGCACTTCCAAAATATCATTTTGAATACTCCCAAATAAGATTTATCATCTCTAATTTATCTACACTTACACATTTCATTAAATTACAACTCATCCCCCAAACTCCTCCCTCAGTCTCCAGACTTTACAACATTATCACAAAAACTAACTCATAAACTTATGACATGAGACATTTTACCAAAACTAACACAAACACACCCACACACACCACACTTTACTTTGTACAACGCCAAAAACAACATCAATTACCTTTGATTACTCCAAAAATCATCATTTGAACACATTCAAAAACATCATCAAACTCCTTTGAATACTCCCAAAACACCACTGAATACTACCAAAACAGCACCGAATACTGCCCAAACAACACTAAAAATCACCCATTTTACAGAAATCCCCTCAAATCACTATAACCAAGACGATCCCACTCACCTCAAAACCACTAAGATCGCAGAAAACACTCATTTTTATAAACATTCACACAAAAAATCACAATCACCAACTCCATACAATATCTAATACACTCCTCTCACTACCACCAACACATACCAGCACAGATAGGGATACCTCCCTTGACATCACAGTCCATCCTGTGTTTACTTGGCGATCAGCGACGTCACACCCCACTTTTACTTCATTTAACTTAACGAGAGGAAGTTACTTGTTTCAACCTGTTATATCTCCAATATCTAAGATCACCACAATCAAGACGTTTACCAAATTATGTAACCCCTCCACTAAGATCACACATTTTTGTACACATTCTCTTAAAACATCATCATAACAAAGATCACTAAAACTATCTATACTTTTACTAAGATCACCTAACATTTTATCTTCTCTAACTCACCCACCAATTTACATTCTCATTCACACTTACACATTTCATTAACCGAAATTACATCTCATCCACCAAACTCCTCCCTCATTCTCCAGACTTTACAACATTAGCACAAAAAAAAACTAACTCATACACTTATGACATGAGACATTACCATATCTAACACACTGACTAACTTTGAAGCAACTCTGAACATCAAAACACCACTGATCATCTTCAAAAAATACTCTGCACATCATTTGAACACCTTCAAAAAACACCATCAAACACATCCGAATACTCCCAAAACACTACTGGTTACTACCAAACTACCACTGAATACTTCCAAAACACCGTCAAAATCACCAGAATCTAAGTTTAGCATCACCAGCTAACATCCATTTTATAGAAATTCCCTCAAATCACTATAACCAAGAACTCCCTCCCCATGGGCGCAAAAAAAAAAAAAAAAAAAAAAAAAACTTGAACACAAACCCAATACGCAAACACTTAGTACATGATCACCATCAACTGAAAACATATCTTGTACACACATAAATCTAAGACAACCACCAACAACAATCACCCATGTTCACTTACCTCAAAAATCACTAATATCACAGAAAACACTCATTTTTTATAAACATTCACACAAAAAATCATATTTGACAATATCTAAGCGCACTCACCTCACTACCACCAACACACGATGTCACACCTCACAGGACCGGCGAGGTCACCTTCAGTGACGTCACACTCCCATCTGTGTTTACTTGGTGGTCACATCACACCCAACCCACCTTGTTTCAACCTGTTGTACCCTACATTATCTAAGAACACTATAACCAAGACGATTACCAGATTTTATGACCCACCACTAATATCACAGAAAACACTCATTTTTATAATTATTCACACAAAAATCACGATCACCAATTCCATATCATGTTTACTATCATCTATCAACACTCATCACCAAGATCACCAAAAATCTAAGAACTTGCATCTCAACACTACTATGATCACTGAAAACACTTATTTTTTAAACATTCGCACAAAAATAAGACATACACAAAAATACCACGACACTTCCACCAACATCTATAACATAACATGAGCACTATAACATATCTTCACCACCAAAAATAAAAATAATACACAGACACCCACAACTTATACATTTCAATCACAAAATTTAAAACATGAGACATACACACCAAATCTAAGACATTCACCTCCAACTAAGACATACACATCATAACTAAGACATACACCAAAACCTATAATTGACATATTGACAATAAATATAAGACATAAGCACAAAAAAAAAAAAATTACCATGTCCAGTGCCAGTTACCAGAACTAAGTCACACACCTCCAACTAATACACAATCACTTTACTAAGTTCATGTTAACTATTCATCATCAAAAAATATTAATACAATTTACCCACCAAATTTCTGTCAAAACATAAAATTGTTTTGCACATTTTTCTCAAACTTTATATTCATACAACATTTATCATTTCTCATCTATGTTACATATCACATTTCTCATCCACATCATCCCTAAAACATCCTTTCTTATTCATCCGTATATCACCTAGAGAAGTTTTAACCCTGACGACCCATCACGACGTAGGAGCCAGAGTGTAGTAGGTGTTGGAGTGGTGATGGTTGCTCTAGCTCCTACGTCGTGATGGGTCGTCGGGGTTAAAACTTCTCTAGGTGATATACGGATGAATAAGAAAGGATGTTTTAGGGTTGATGTGGATGAGAAATGTGATATGTAACATAGATGAGAAATGATAAATGTTGTATGAATATTCAGTTTGAGAAAAAAAATGTGTAAAACAATTTTATGTTTTGACTTAAATTTGGTGGGTGAATTGTATTAATATTTTTTGATGATGAATAGTTAACATGAACTTAGTAAAGTGATTGTGTATTAGTTGGAGGTGTGTGACTTAGTTCTGGTAACTGGCACTGGACAAGCACCTAAAGTCGGTTCCTGACCAGCCGGGCTGTGGCTCGTACGTTGGTTTGCGTGCAGCCAGCAGCAACAGCCTGGTTGATCAGGCTCTGATCCACCAGGAGGCCTGGTCACAGACCGGGCCGCGGGGGCGTTGACCCCCCGAACTCTCTCCAGGTAAACTCCAGGTAATGTCTCATGACATGGTAAATTTTCTTTTTCTGCTTATGTCTTATATATATTGTCAATATGTCAATTATAGGTTTTGGTGTATGTCTTAGTTATGATGTGTATGTCTTAGTTGGAGGTGAATGTCTTAGATTTGCGATTGAAATGTATAAGTTGTGGGTGTCTGTATTATTTTTTTTTTTTGGTGATGGAGATATGTTATAGTGCTCATGTTATGTTATAGATGTTGGTGGAAGTGTCGTGGCATTTTTGTGTATGTCTTATTTTTGTGCGAATGTTTAAAAAAAAATAAGTGTTTTCAGTGATCATAGTAGTTTTGAGATGAATGATCTTAGATTTTTGGTGATCTTGGTGATGAGTGTTGATAGATGATGGTAAACATGATATGGAATTGGTGATCGTGATTTTTGTGCGAATGTTTATAAAAATGAGTGTTTTCTGTGATATTAGTGGTGGGTCACAAAATCTGGTAATCGTCTTGGTTATAGTGTTCTTAGATAATGTAGGGTACAACAGGTTGAAACAAGGTGGGTTGGGTGTGATGTGACCACCAAGTAAACACAGATGGGAGTGTGACGTCAGTGGAGGTGACCTCGCCGGTCCTGTGAGGTGTGACATCGTGTGTTGGTGGTAGTGAGGTTAGTTAGTTTAATATGTTTATTATGCACCCCATACCCATCCTGTGGGCGGTAGTCAAAAGATTACAGAGGTACATAATTGGTCCAGGGACTGGACTCCAAAGTTTTGATAGCTGAGCAAGTTACAAAGGTAATGAACTAGATCTGGTCATAATCATGACCAAGTTACAAAGGTAATGAGCTCCAGGTAGAGCTGGTCACACTCATGAATAATTGCAAAGGTAATGAATCATAAACACATTAATCACGAGAATTTACAAAGGTAATGAGCTCCAGGTAGAGCTGGTCAAAATCATGACAAGTTTCAAAGGTAATGAATGATAAACACGTTATGACATGATTACAATCATAGACAAATTACAGAGTAATGAGCAGTTAACAAACATAGCAGGGAATTCATCCATTGCCCCAACAACAGATGTTGCTAGGTGCCTGTCTCTCCTCGGTAGACAGCCATTGCAAACAGCAGCAAGTTGCCCCGGGATCTGCTGCTTGCACGAGCACCATCGACCCTCCCCAAGAGGTCCAAGAAGCCAGTGACTCCGTTAGCAGCCCGATGGAGAGCTCCCCTAGGGACACGTCAGCGTCCTGGTGGACGCCAAGTTGATTGAAGATCCCAGGCCCTCGTGTGCACGGATGTTGAAGCTTGAGGAACTGAGTACACACTGCCTGTGGCACACCTGACAGTTGCCTCGCGGTCGAACTCCACGATGCTGTCCCTGTAGTGGAAGTTCCTGTGAGCCCGGCACTCCCTGCAGTGCCATCGATGACATCGTGGGTTAGGGGAGAAGTACCCTCTACAGATGGGGTGGCACTGGGAGTTGGGTGGGTGAGGCGGGGGAGACGTGCAGGGGTGAGGCGTTATGAGAGGGTCACTGTTTACTACACACGCCCTCCCCCTCCCCCCCAGCGGAGAGGGGGGGAGGCGCTGACTAGTCCTGACTCGACAACACCAAATCCTCTGAAACTGCACAACACTTCAACTATTTACGCTGAAACGATGCACTGGGATGTCCGTTCGCTGCTCTGGTATCTTCTCAAAGCATTCACACTGAGTTCTGTTAAGTAGGGACCTGGTCAGCCTCTTTGACCAGGAGCTATCCTTGAAAATCCCGCAGCTAGCCCGCTACACAACCTGCCGTGTCGGCCATGTTGAGCCCTCTGTGTCCTTGGGAGACAAAACAACTATATTGTTTACCGTAGTCACCCGTGTAGACATGTGTAGTGAGGTGAGTGCGCTTAGATATTGTCAAATATGATTTTTTGTGTGAATGTTTATAAAAAATGAGTGTTTTCTGTGATATTAGTGATTTTTGAGGTAAGTGAACATGGGTGATTGTTGTTGGTGGTTGTCTTAGATTTATGTGTGTACAAGATATGTTTTCAGTTGATGGTGATCATGTACTAAGTGTTTGCGTATTAGGTTTGTGTTCAAGTTTTTTTTTTTTTTTTTGCGCCCATGGGAAGGGAGTTCTTGGTTATAGTGATTTGAGGGAATTTCTATAAAATGGATGTTAGCTGGTGATGCTAAACTTAGATTCTGGTGATTTTGATGGTGTTTTGGTAGTATTCAGTGGTGATTTGGTAGTAATCAGTAGTGTTTTGGGAGTATTCGGAGGTGTTTGATGGTGCTTTTTGAAGGTGTTCAAATGATGTGCAGAGTATTTTTTGAAGATGATCAGTGGTGTTTTGGTGATGTTCAGAGTTGCTTCAAAGTTAGTCAGTGTGTTAGATATGGTAATGTCTCATGTCATAAGTGTATGAGTTAGTATTTTTTTGTGCTAATGTTGAAAAGTCTGGAGAATGAGGGAGGAGTTTGGTGGATGAGATGTAATTTCGGTTAATGAAATGTGTAAGTGTGAATGAGAATGTAAATTGGTGGGTGAGTTAGAGAAGATAAAATGTTAGGTGATCTTAGTAAAAGTATAGATAGTTTTAGTGATCTTCGTTATGATGATGTTTTAAGAGAATATGTACAAAAATGTGTGATCTTAGTGGAGGGGTTATAGAATTGGGTGATGAGATTGTGGTGATCTTAGATATTGGAGATATAACAGGTTGAAACAAGTAACTTCCTCTCGTTAAGTTAAATGAAGTAAAAGTGGGGTGTGACGTCGCTAATCGCCAAGTAAACGCAGGATGGAGTGTGATGTCATGGGAGGTATCCCTATCTGTGCTGGTATGTGTTGGAGGTAGTGAGAGGAGTGTATTAGATATTGTATGGAGTTGGTGATTGTGATTTTTTGTGTGAATGTTTATAAAAATGAGTGTTTTCTGCGATCTTAGTGGTTTTGAGGTGAGTGGGATCGTCTTGGTTATAGTGATTTGAGGGGATTTCTATGAAATGGGTGTTAGTTGGTGGTGTTGATCTTAGTTTCTGATGATTTTTAGTGTTGTTTGGGCAGTATTCGGTGCTGTTTTGGTAGTAATCAGTGGTGTTTTGGGAGTATTCAAAGGAGTTTGATGATGTTTTTGAATGTGTTCAAATGATGATTTTGGAGTAATCACAGGTAATTGATGTTGTTTTTGGCGTTGTACAAAGTAAAGTGTGGTGTGTGTGGGAGTGTTTGTGTTAGTTTTGGTAAAATGTCTCATGTCATAAGTGTATGAGATAGTTTTTGTGATAATGTTGTAAAGTCTGGAGACTGAGGGAGTAGTATGGGGGATGAGTTGTAATTTAATGAAATGTGTAAGTGTAGATAAATTAGAGATGATAAATCTTATTTGGGAGTAATCAAAAAGATATTTTGGAAGTGCTTCAGTGTTGTTTGGAAATGTTCAAAGGTGTTTATGTGAGTATTCAAATGATTTATGAGAGTGTCGAAGTAATCTTGGGGTTGTTCTGTAGTGAGATGATAAAGGTTGCAGATGAGCGAATATTTCTTAAGAGATATTGAGAAAAGGGGGTCTCAAATGATGTATGAGAGTGTTTTGAAGGTGTTCAAAGTAAAGTGAGGTGTGTGTGTGTTAGTGTGTTAGTGTGTGTGTGTGTGTGTGTGTGTGTGTGTGTGTGTGTGTGTGTGTGTTAGGTGGTCATAGAGTTTTGTGAATATCTTGGATACAGTGATATTAGTGGATTTGAGATGGGTGATGCGATGCATTTGTGGATGTGAAATGTGATTTTTGTGAGTGTGTTCAGAAGAGGTGTGTTGGGAGATAGGTGAGTGGATGTGAAGAAATGTGGGTGAGATGGAGAGGGGTATGGGGAGGGTTGTATTAGAAATTTAATGAAATATGGGGGATTTTACTGAAAATAAAGGTAATGTGTGAATATTTTAAAAAGAAATTATAGAATTGAAAAGTTATGATATATTGGAAAAGAATGGAGGGTGTTGAAACATGTCGCAGTAGTTGGGTAGTGAGATTAGTTGTTGTGAGTATAATAACAATTTATGTGGATACAAGGAGATGGGTATAGAGAGGATTTTATTAGAATTTTAGTAATGTTAAGACGAATGTGTATTACATTTAAGATTCAGTAAAAAGAAGGGGAAAAATTTGTATCGAATAAATTGTGAATAAATTGGTAAGTGATGAGGGTTGTGGGTAATGTAGTCGAACTAGAGATACCAAAAAAGTGGTTATAAGTGGGTTGTTTTTGTGACTTTTTCTGATGAAATTAGTTAAAACGAGAAAAAATTGTGGGTTGTGGGTGTTGTGGGTTGTGGGTGTTGTGGGTTGTGGGTGTTGTTGTCGAACTAGAGATACCGAAAAGACGTTATAAGTGGGTTGTTGTGACTTTTTCTGATTAAATTAGTTAAAACGAGAAAAAATTGTGGGTTGTGAGTGTTGTGAGATGTGGGTGTTGTGGGTTGTGGGTGTTGTTGTCGAACTAGAGATACCGAAAAGATGTTATAAGTGGGTTGTTGTTGTGGGTGTTGTGGGGTGCGGGTGATGTGGGTTGTGGGTGTTGTGAGTTGTGGGTGTTGTTGTCGAACTAGAGAAACCGAAAAGATGTTATAAGTGGGTTGTTGTTGTGACTTTTTCTGATGAAATTAGTTAAAACGAGAAAAAATTGTGGGTTGTGGGTGATGTGGGTTGTGGGTGTTGTGGGTTGTGGGTGATGTCGAACTAGAGATATCAAAAAGTTGTTATAAGTGGGTTGTTGTTGTGGGTGTTGTGGGTTGTGAGTGTTGTGAGTTGTGGGTGTTGTTGTCGAACTAGAGATGCTGAAAAGTGATTATAACTTGTGGGTTGTTGTTGTGGGTGTTGTGGGGTGTGGGTGATGTGGGTTGTGGGTGTTGTGGGTTGTGGGTGTTGTGGGTTGTGGGTGTTGTGGGTTGTGGGTGTTGTGGGTGTTGTTGTCGAACTAGAGATACCGAAAAGATGTTATAAGTGGGTTGTTGTTGTGGGTTGATGTTGTGACTTTTTCTGATGAAATTAGTTAAAACGAGAAAAAATTGTGGGATGTGGGTGATGTGGGTTGTGGGTGTTGTGGGTTGTGGGTGTTGTGGGTTGTGGGTGTTGTGGGTTGTGGGTGTTGTTGTCGAACTAGAGATGCTGAAAAGTGTTTATAAGTTGTGGGTTTGTTGTTGTGACTTTTTCTGATGAAATTAGTTAAAACGATATAAAATTGTGGGGTGTGGGTGATGTGGGTTGTGGGTGTTGTGGGTTGTGGGTGTTGTTGTCGAACTAGAAATACCGAAAAAGAAGTGATTCTGTTATAAGTGTTCGTGTGTGTTTGGATTGTGTTCATGTTTTTTGCGTTCATGTTATATCTTAGTTGGAGGAGAGTGTACTCATAGAAATTGGGAATCGTATTGGTTATAGTGATTTGAGGGGATTTGTGTGAAAATGGGTGTTATTCTGTGATGTTGATCTTAGTTTATGGTGATTTTGGTGGTGTTTTGACTGTATTCAGTGGTGTTTTAGTAGTATTCAGTGGTGTATTTGGGAGTACTCAAAATGATATTTTGGAAGTGTTTCAGTGTTGTTTGGAAATGTTCAAAGGTATTTTTTGTGAGTATTCAAATGATTTATGAGAGTGTTTTGAAGGTGTTCAAAGTAAAGTGAGGTGTGTGTGCGTATTAACTTCGTAATATGTAAAATTGTGGCTAGTGAATTAATCGAAAAGTGGTTATAAGTTGTAAGTGTTGTGGTGACTTTTTCTGATGAAATAGTTAAAACGAGAAAAATTGTGGGTTATGAGTGAAAATTGTGAGGTGTTGGTGGGAGTGTGAGGGTTTGGTAGGGTGGGGAGAAGGAGAGAGAGAAGGTTACTTCGTGGGGAGTGACCTGAGATGAAATAGTTAAAACGAGAAAAATGTCTAGTTTTGTGTTGTAAAGAAATTGTGGATTGTTGTGGGTATTAACGAAAAAATGTGGAACTATTTGGATTATCCTGGGTTAAGAGCGAAAATGTTTTCCCTATGTTGTATATGAAGTGTGTAATACTAAGATGGGGATGACGAAGAAGATCCAGAACAAAATTATTATTACAATCAAGGGGGAAGCGCTAAACCCGGATGATTATACAGCGCCTGGGGGGGGATGTGGAAGGCATTCAGGCTTAATTTGGGGAACTGGAGCACAGATCCAATTCCCTAAATCAAGAGCCCCTCACCAACATCAAGGAACCTTCCTTGAGGGGTCCAGAACAAAATATGCATAGAATTTCTTCAAGAGAAAAATATGTTGATTTTAGTCAATGAATTATACCTTTTTTCAATGATTTTTTTTTGTTGAATGTATATGAAATGCATTGGTTGTATAATAAATATTGTTATCCCGCATTTTAAGTTAATGTCTGCTCGACAAGATTCAGCCTGTGTGTGTGGGGTCATCACGTGACGTCTCTGACATAGGGGAAGTCGACAAGATTCAGCCTGTGTGTGTGGGGTCATCACGTGACGTCTCTGACATAGGGGAAGTCGACAAGATTCAGCTTGTATGTGTGAGGTCATCACGTGACGTCACTGACATAGGGGGAAGTCGACAAGATTCAGCTTGTATGTGTGAGGTCATCACGTGACGTCACTGACCGCCGAGTAAACACAGGTGGGGTAACGTCACACTTGTTTAGACCTGCAGTAGGAGAAAGTACCATGCCCCATAGGAGGAGTTCATTTGAATGCTTACCCCCAGAGGGGAGAATCCAAAAACTTGATCCAAGGAGATGGAGTCTTGGTATTATCGAGAAAACCTTGATCCAAGGAGATGGAGGCTTTGTATCATCGAGAAAAACTTGATCCGAGGAGTTGGAGACTTGGTATTATTGACTTCGAGAAAAAATTTGATCCGAGGAATTGGAGCAGGGAATTTGGGATGCAAGTGGGAGACCATTTTGAATGCTTACCCCCAGAAAGGGGGAATCCAAAAAGCTTGATCTGAGGAATTGGAGCAGGGAATTTGGGGTGAAAGTGGGAGTCCATTTTGAATGCTTACCCCCAGAGGGGGGAATCCAAAAAACTTGATCCGAGGAGATCATAAGAAAATGAAATTAAAAAAAAAATTGGGATGGGGGTGAAAGTGGGGGGGGAAATCTTTGTATTATTGATATCGAGAAAAATTTGATCCGAGGAGATCATAAGAAAATGAAATTCAAAAAAAATATGAAAAAAGTCTGAAAAAAAATTCGGGGAGCGGGGGCGATCCGGACGATGCTGCAGAAGGCGCAGCAGAAGGCGCGGGTGGGCGCGACGGGTGGGTGCGAGGGCACGGCAGGCGGGTGGGTCGGCGCGAGGGCAGGGGCGGGTGGGGGGGCACGGGTGGGGGGTTGTGGGTGTGGGGGCGTGGGGGGGGTTGAGGGCGAGGTGGTCGAGGGGGGTCATGGGTGGGGTCGTGGGTGGGGGTCGTGGGTGGGGTCAAGGCCATTAGCATAAAGGTGTGAAAAGGAGTCCGCTCAGCCGCAGCCCTTTCGGGAGGAGACTGCTCAGGAAATGGACCGCTCTGTAGAAGAGACCGCTCAGGAAATGGACCGCTCTGTAGAAGAGACCGCTCAGGAAATGGACCGCTCTGTAGAAGAGACCGCTGAGCCGCCTTCAGCACTACTTATATATATATATATATACATGTATATATATATATATATATATATATATATATATATATATATATATATATATATATATATATATATATATACATATATTATTTATTAGCACACTGGCCGATTCCCACCAAGGCAGGGTGGCCCGAAAAAGAAAAACTTTCACCATCATTCACTCCATCACTGTCTTGCCAGAAGGGTGCTTTAGACTACAGTTTTTAAACTGTAATGAAGTTGGTAGAATTACCGACAATATGTAAAGTAAAAGGACACAAGTGCAACTAATGTGACATTTTATTGTGGCAACGTTTCGCTCTCCCCTGGAGAGCGAAATGTTGCCACAATAAAATGTCACATTAGTTGCACTTGTGTCCTTTTACTTTACAGTTTTTAAACTGCAACATTAACACCCCTCCTTCAGAGTGCAGGCACTGTACTTCCCATCTCCAGAACTCAAGTCCGGCCTGCCAGTTTCCCTGAATCCCTTCATAAATGTTACTTTGCTCACACTCCAACAGCATGTCAAGTATTAAAAATTATTTGTCTCCATTCACTCCTATCAAACACGCTCACGCATGCCCGCTGGAAGTTCAAGCCCCTCGCACACAAAACTTCCTTTACCCCCTCCCTCCAAGTTTTTCTAGGCCGACCCCTACCCCGCCTTCCTTCCACTACAGACTGATACACTCTTGAAGTCATTCTGTTTCGCTCCATTCTCTCTACATGTCCGAACCACCTCAACAACCCTTCCTCAGCCCTCTGGACAACAGTTTTGGCAATCCCTCACCTCCTCCTAACTTCCAAACTATGGATTCTCTGCATTATATTCACACCACACATTGCCCTCAGACATGACATCTCCACTGCCTCCAGCCTTCTCCTCGCTGCAACATTAATCACCCACAGCACCGTGTCTTCCTTTGCAGATGACACCCGAATCTGCATGACAGTGTCTTCCATTGCAGACACTGCAAAGCTCCAGGCAGACATCAACCAAATCTTTCAGTGGGCTGCAGAAAACAATATGAAGTTCAACGATGAGAAATTTCAATTACTCAGATATGGTAAACATGAGGAAATTAAATCTTCATCAGAGTACAAAACAAATTCTGGCCACAAAATAGAGCGAAACACCAACGTCAAAGACCTGGGAGTGATCATGTCGGAGGATCTCACCTTCAAGGACCATAACATTGTATCAATCGCATCTGCTAGAAAAATGACAGGATGGATAATGAGAACCTTCAAAACTAGGGAGGCCAAGCCCATGATGACACTCTTCAGGTCACTTGTTCTATCTAGGCTGGAATATTGCTGCACTATTAACAGCACCTTTCAAGGCAGGTGAAATTGCCGACCTAGAAAATGTACAGAGAACTTTCACGGTGCGCATAACGGAGATAAAACACCTCAATTATTGGGAGCGCTTGAGGTTCCTAAACCTGTATTCCCTGGAACGCAGGATGGAGAGATACATTATTATATACACCTGGAAAATCCTAGAGGGACTAGTACCGGACTTGCACACGAAAATCACTCACTACGAAAGCAAAAGACTTGGCAGACGATGCACCATCCCCCCAATGAAAAGCAGGGGTGTCACTAGCACGTTAAGAGATCATACAATAAGTGTCAGGGGCCCGAGACTGTTCAACTGCCTCCCAGCACACATAAGGGGGATTACCAACAGACCCCTGGCAGTCTTCAAGCTGGCACTGGACAAGCACCTAAAGTCAGTTCCTGACCAGCCGGGCTGTGGCTCGTACGTTGGTTTGCGTGCAGCCAGCAGTAACAGCCTGGTTGATCAGGCTCTGATCCACCAGGAGGCCTGGTCACAGACCGGGCCGCGGGGGCGTTGACCCCCGGAACTCTCTGCAGGTAAACTCCAGGTAAACCCATATAAGAGCATTGGTAAAACTATATATATATATATATATATATATATATATATATATATATATATATATATATATATATATATATATATATATATATATATATATATATACACTCTCACGTTTGTGAAGAGAATGGTGAACTTCCAAGCGCTTTCGTCATTTCTCACATTATTAAAGAATTGTAAAAAACAAAACATCAGCAGAAAGGCATATAAGGGCAAGACTACACCTCACAGTCACGTCACAACACTTGACTCTGTGATACAACTGATACTCTGCCCAAGCATTAAGATTTTTTACTTGTCTACTGTATCTTGAATTCTTACCAAACTTTATTAATTATAAATGAATCCAATTTGTATAAACCAAAAGCAATATTCATACTATTTTCAAAACTATTTTTTATGAAACATGAGTCTATTATATTCCTGTCAACCATGAACTTGCTTGATAATATATATATGCATGTATGGAAATGTTTACCTTAAAGATTAAGAATATTTAGTGCAGCAGACAGTTGATTCTGCTCAGCAGTCAGCTGTGATGTTTCTGCTGGGTTGTGCAACACTTGTCACAGTCAACACTACACTGTACATTTAACTCAGCCTTCCAACCTTGACTGCTATCTTCACTGGGACTAGTGAAGTTATCCTGGTTGGCAAACTGTGGCCCGAGGGCCGCATGTCGTGCACTTCAACTTCAGATATTTATAAATAGTAAAACTAATGAACCCTCATTTTAAGTCACTTATTCATTCATTTAAATTTTATTCATTCAGTTACATTTATTTAATAGACTGATTTTTTTCCTTGAGTCCTCAAAAAATGTGTGAAATACAGAGTGGCATCTGTAGTGTATAATGTTGGAGAACCCTGCGACGCCCACTAGACCATGAGTGTCTTGTTGTGATGACTCAGTTATTATGACAACACAAGAGTTGCTACATCTTACAAGATAATGATACACAGTATGAGATAAAATACGGACCCACGTTATTTTTACCTTGGAAATCTGAATACAAAAAAAAAAAAAAATTAAGAATACTTGTGAAGGTCAATTTAGCTTTCGTAACAGATGACTGCAAAAGATGATACATTGTTGTAGTAATTGTTGTAGGGTAGAAATATGCCTGTGAGTGTGTAGGTATTAGTGTTAATTGGACCTGCACGTACTATATACTATATTCTTATATTTAATTTACGTGAAATTTATATCAGGCTTAATTAATTCCATACAAGTTGGCAGCAAGAACTTTACTCCCTTGTTCTACAGGCAGCTGAGGCCTCCTAGTGCCCCTGTGATGGCCTGGTGAAGACATAACACTAACACATGTGAAGACTCATAATGACATAAATCAACAGCGGAAACCATCCAAATAGACTTTTTTTTTTTGTCAACTAAAATGACTGCCTGTTGTCACCCCACTATCTGTCTCGCGGCCAGGCGAAGTGAACCTTCCAAGTTTTCTCCGGCCCCGCTGCCAGGCGAAGTGAACCTTCCCAGTTTTCTCCGGACCCGCTGCCAGGCGAAGTGAACCTTCCCAGTTTCCTCCGACACCGCTGCCAGGCGAAGTGAACCTTCCCAGTTTTCTCCGGCCCCGCTGCCAGGCGAAGTGAACCTTCCCAGTTTTCTCCGGCCCCGCTGCCAGGCGAAGTGAACCTTCCCAGTTTTCTCCGGCCCCGCTGCCAGGCGAAGTGAACCTTCCCAGTTTTCTCCGGACCCGCTGCCAGGCGAAGTGAACCTTCCCAGTTTCCTCCGACACCGCTGCGAGGAAAAGTGAACCTTCCCAGTTTGCTGTTATTCCTCATGTACATCTGAAACAAGAGTCAGTGACAAAGGTTCAGGACAATAAAAGAATATTTATAAAACGCCTGAAGACTCAGTGTAACACAGACGAGGTGTTATGCACCCTAAATTAGTGCATAGCACAGGAGAGGTGTTATGCACCCTCAGTCAGAGCATAACACAGGCGAGATGTTATGCACTCTCAATCAGTGCATAACACACGCGAGGTGTTATAAACATTCAAATAGTGCATGACACAGGCGAGGTGTTATGAACCCTCAATTTGTACATAACACAGGCGAGGTGTAATGCACAGTCAATCTGTGAATAACACAGGCGAGGTGTTATGCACCCTCAATCTGTGCATGACACAGGCGAGGTGTTATGCACCCTCAATCTGTGCATAACATAGGCGAGGTGTTATGAACCCTCAATCTGTACATAACACAGGCGAGGTGTAATGCACCGTCAATCTGTGTATAACACAGGCGAGGTGTTATGCACACTCAATCTGTGCATGACACAGGCGAGTTGTTACGGTTCCTCAATCTGTGCATGACGTAGGCGAGGTGTTATTCACCCTCATTCTGTGCATAACACAGGCGAGGTGTTATGCTTCATCAATCTGTGAATAACATAGGCGAGGTGTTATGCAAGCTCATTATGTGCATAACACACGTGAGGTGTTATGCACCCTCAATTTGTGCATAACACATTCGACGTGTTATGCAACCTCAATCGATGCATAACACAGGCGAGGTGTTATGCACCCTCAATCTGCGCATAACACAGGCGAGGTGTTGTACACCCTTCAATCTGTGCATAACACAACCGAGGTGTTATGCACCTTCAATCTGTGCATAAGACAGGCGAGGAGTTATGCACCCTCAATCTGCGTATAACACAGGCGAGGTGTTATGCACCCTCAATCTGTGCATTACACAGGCGAGGAGTTATGCACCCTCAATCCGTGCATAACACAGGAGAGGTGCTATGTTTCCTTAGTCTGTGCATAACACAGGCGGGGTGTTATGCACCCCAATCTGTGCATAACACAGGAGAGGTGCAATGTTTCCTTAGTCTGTGCATAACACAGGCGGGGTGGTATGCACCCTCAATCTGTGTATAACACAAGCGAGGAGTTATGCACACTCAATCTGTGCATAACACAGTCGAGGTGTCATGCTTCCTTAATCAATGCATAACACAGGCTGGGTGTTACGCAACCTCATTGTGTGCATAGCGCAGGAGAGATGTTATGCACCCTGAATCAGTGCATAACACAGCCGAGGTGTTATGCACCCTCAATGTGTGCACAACATAGGGGAGGTGTTATGCTCCCTCAATGTGTGCATAACACAGGCGAGGTGTTATGCTTCCTCAATCTGTGCATAACACAGCCGAGGTGTTATGCACCCTCAATGTGTGCATAACATAGGGGAGGTGTTATGCACCCTCAATGTGTGCATAACATAGGCGAGGTATTATGCTCCTCAATCTGTGCATAACATAGGCGGGTTGTTATGCACGCTCAATGTGTGAATAACGCAGGCAAAGTGTTATGCACCATCAATCTGTACATAACACAGGCGACGTGTTATGCACCCTCAGTCAGTGCATAAGTCAGGCGAGGTGTTATGCACCCTCAACCTGTGCATAACACAGGCGAGGTGTTATACACCCTTAACCTATGCATAACACAGACCGGTTGCTATGCAGCCTCAATCTGAGCATAACATAGACGAGGTGTTATGCACCCTCATCCTGTGCATAACACAGGCGAGGTGTTATACACCATTAACCTATGCATAACACAGACCGGTTGCTATGCAGCCTCAATCTGAGCATAACATAGACGAGGTGTTATGCACCCTCAACCTGTGCATAACACAGGCGAGGTGTTATACACCATTAACCTTTGCATAACACAGACCGGTTGCTATGCAGCCTCAATCTGAGCATAACATAGACGAGGTGTTATGCACCCTCAACTTGTGCATAACACAGGCGAGGTGTTATGCACCCTCAACCTGTGCATAACACAGGCGAGGTGTTATACACCATTAACCTATGCATAACACAGACTGGTTGCTATGCAGCCTCAATCTGAGCATAACATAGACGAGGTGTTATGCACCCTCAATCTGTTCACAACACAAGTGAGATGTTATACACCCACAATCTGTGCATAACACAAGCGAGGTGTTATGCACCCTCAACCTATGCATAACGCAGTCAAGGTGTTATGCACACTCAATCACTGCATGACACAAACGAGGTGTTATGCACCCTCAATGTGTGCATAAAACAGGCGAGGTTTTATGCCCCCTAATCAGTGCATGACACAGGCGAGGTGTTATGCTTCCTCAATCTGTGCATAGCATAGGTGGGGTGTTATGCACGCTCAATTTGTGCATAATGCAGGGGAGGTGTTATGCACACTCAATCTGTGGATAACACAGGAGAAGTGTTATGCACCCTCAGTTTGTGCATAACACAGGCGAGGTGTTATACACCCTTCAATCTGTGCATAACACAGGCGAGGTGTTATTCACCGTCAATGTGTGCAAAACACAGGTGTGATGTTATGCACCCTCAATCTGTGCATAACACAGGAGAGGTGTTATGCACCTTCAATCTATGTATAACACAGGAAAGGTATTATGCACCCGCAATCTGTACATAACAAAGGCGAAGTGTTATACTCCCTCAATTTGTGCATAACATAGGCGAGGGGTTATGCACCCTCAATGTGTGTTTAACAAAGGCAAGGTGTTATGCATCCTCAAAATGTGCATAACACAGGCGAGGTGTTTTGCACCCTCGATCTGTGCGTAACACAGGCGAGGTATTATGCACCCTCAATCTGTGCATAACACAGGTGAGGTGTTATGCACCATCAATCTGTGCGTAACACAGGCGAGGTATTATGCACCCTCAATCTGTGCATAACACAGGTGAGGTGTTATGCACCCTCAATCTGTGTATAACACAGGTGAGGTGTTATGCACCCTCAATCTGTGTATAACACAGGTGATGTGTTATGCACCCTCAATCTGTGTATAACATAGGCGAGGTGTTATGCACCATCAATCTATGCATAACACAGGCGACGTGTTATGCACCCTCAATCTGTGCATAACACAGGCAGGTTGTTACACACCCTTCAATATGTGCCTAACACAGGCGAGGTGTTATGCACCCTCAACCTGTGCATAACACAGGCGAGATGATATACCCTTAACCTATGCATAACACAGGCCGGTTAAGCATCCTCAATCTGGGCATAACACAGGCGAGGTGTTATGCATGTTCAATTTGTGCATAACACTAACGAGGTGTTATGCACCCTCAATCTGTGCATAACACAGGCAAGATGTTAAACACCCTCAATCTGTGCATAACACAGGCAAGATGTTAAACACCCTCAATCTGTGCATAACACAGGCGAGGTGTTACGCACCCTCAATCTGTGCATAACACAGTCGAGGTGTTATGCACACTTAATCAGTGCATGACACAAACGAGGTGTTATGCATCCTCAATGTGTGCTTAACATAGGTTAGGTTTTATGCGCCCTCAATCTGTGCATAACACAGGCGAGTTGTTACGCACCCTCAATCTGTGCATAACACAGTCGAGGTGTTATGCACACTTAATCAGTGCATGACACAAACGAGGTGTTATGCATCCTCAATGTGTGCTTAACATAGGTTAGGTTTTATGCACCCTCAATCTGTGCATAAAACAGTCGATGTGTCATGCTTCCTTAATCTGTGCATAACACAGGCGGGGTGTTATGCATCATAAATCTGTGCATAACACAGGCGAGGTGTTACGCACCCTCAATCTGTGCATAACACAGTCGAGGTGTTATGCACACTTAATCAGTGCATGACACAAACGAGGTGTTATGCATCCTCAATGTGTGCTTAACATAGGTTAGGTTTTATGCACCCTCAATCTGTGCATAAAACAGTCGATGTGTCATGCTTCCTTAATCTGTGCATAACACAGGCGGGGTGTTATGCATCATAAATCTGTGCATAACACGGGCGAGGTGTTATGCACCCTCTATCTGTACATAACACAAGCGAGGTGTTATGCACCTTCAATCTATGTACTACAGGGGAGGAGTTATGCATCCTCAACCTGCGAGGTGTTATGCACCCTCAATCTGTGCATAACACAGTCGAGGTGTCATGCTTCCTTAATCTGTGCATAACACAGGCGGGGTGTTATGCACCCTAAATCTGTGCATAACACAGTCGAGGTGTTATACACCCTCATTGTGTGCATAACGCAGGAAAGGTGTTATGCTTCCTTAATTTGTGCATAACACAGGCGAGGTGTTATGCAACCTCATTGAGTGCATAACGCAGGAGAAGTGTTATGCACCATAAATCTGTGCATAACACGGGCGAGGTGTTATGCACCCTCAATCAGTGCATGACACAGGGGAGGTGTTATGCTTCCTCAATCTGTGCATAACACAGGCGGGGTGTTATGCACCCTCAATCTGTGTATAACACAGGTGAGGTGTTATGCGCCCTCAAACTGTGTATAACATAGGCGAGGTGTTATTCACCATCAATCTGTGCATAACACAGGCGACGTGTTATGCACCCTCAATCTGTGCATAACCCAGGTGGGTTGTTACACACCCCTCAATATGTGCATAACACAGGCGAGGTGTTATGCACCCTCAACCTGTGTATAACACAGGCGAGGTGTTATACACCCTTAACCTATGCATAACACAGGCCGGTTGTTATGCAGCCTCAATCTGTGCATAACACAGGCGAGGTGCTATGCACGTTCAATTTATGCATAACACTAGCGAGGTGTTATGCACCCTCAATCTGTGCACAACACAGGCGAGGTGTTACGCACCCTCAATCTGTGCATAACACAGTCGAAGTGTTATGCACACTTAATCAGTGCATGACACAAACGAGGTGTTATGCATCCTCAATGTGTGCATAACACAGGCGAGGTTTTATGCACCCTTAATCAGTGCATGACACAGGCGAGGTTGTTAGGTAAGACACATATGCAACAGTTAGACAACTTTATTCCGAAACGTTTCGCCTACACAGTAGGCTTCTTCAGTCGAATACAGAAAATAGGCAGGAACAGTAGAGATGTGAAGACGATGTAATCAGTCCATCACCCTTGTAGTCGTAGAATTTGAGGTTGTCAGTCCCTCGGCCTGGAGAAGTTCAGTTCCATAGTCAGGAACTATCTGAAGATCAAGCGACAGTGCGGAGACTTAAATACTGTCGCTTGATCTTCAGATAGTTCCTGACTATGGAACTGAACTTCTCCAGGCCGAGGGACTGACAACCTCAAATTCTACGACTACAAGGGTGATGGACTGATTACATCGTCTTCACATCTCTACTGTTCCTGCCTATTTTCTGTATTCGACTGAAGAAGCCTACTGTGTAGGCGAAACGTTTCGGAATAAAGTTGTCTAACTGTTGCATATGTGTCTTACCTAACAACCTGTCGGTATTGTATACCATTTTGATGTTCACACAGGCGAGGTGTTATGCTTCCTTAGTCTGTGCATAACAGGCGGGGTGTTATGCACGCTCAATATGTGCATAGCACAGGTGAGGGGTTATGCACCCTCAATCTGCTTATAACACAGGTGAGGTGTTATGGACCCTAAATCTGTACATAACACAGGCGAGGTGTCATGCACTCCTCAATCTGTGCATAACACAGGCGAGGTGTTATGCACCATCAATCTGAGCGTAACACAGGCAAGGTGTTATGCACCCTCAATGTTTGCATAACACAGGTGAGGGGTTATGTACCCTCAATCTGCGTATAACACAGGTGAGGTGTTATGGACCCTCAATCTGTGTATAAGACAGGTGAGCTGTTATGCACCCTCAATCTGTGCATAACACACGAGAGGTGTTATGGTTCCTTAGTCTGTGCATAACCAAGGCGAATAGTTATGCACCCTCAATCTGTGCATAACACAGGCGAGGTGTTATGCACCCTCAATCTGTGTATAACACAGGTGAGGTGTTATGCACCTTCAATCTGTGTATAACACAGGTGAGGTGTTATGCACCCTCAATCTGTGTATAACACAGGAGAGGTGTTATGCACTCTCAATCTGTGTATAACACAGGCGAGGTGTTATATTCCCTTAACCTTAGCATCAGACAGGCGAGGTGTTATGCATCCTCAATCTGTGTATAACACAAGCGAGGGGATATGCACCCTCAATCTGTGCATAACACAGTCGAGGTGTTATGCTTCCTTAGTCTGTGCATAATATAGGTGGGGTGTTATGCACGCTCAATATGTGTGTGAAGAAATTTTCTCCAGGAGGGGGGTATCAGCCCCCTTCAGCCCCTTTCAGCCCTGAGGGGCCCAGCCCTCTCAGAAGGGGCAAATATCTTGTTTACTGCTACAGCGAGTAATTGATCCCAGATGCAGTACCAGTATACGACCTGTGGTCAAGCAACCGCCGCTCTGTGAGGTCCAGTGTTGCAGAGTGTATTTTAATAAGAGACAGTACATCTCTTACCTTAGGACAATTAAGGTAAATCCTGCTCCCACTTTATTACCATAGTAAAGATAGTGGACATTGTTGTCTATGCTTAAGACAGCAAGAATCAAACATTCTGCTTTGCTTCATCGAGGAAGTGGCAAGGAAGCAAAAGTACTATGTCAGCTTTTCCTTTGTGCAAGGGGCAGTAATGGCGTGGGGTGCTGTGGTGTCTTCAGATTACTTTTGACTCTACTGAGAGTGACACTGACGCCAGGATAACCAACAAAGAACACTGATCTGTGCGTTAGTGTGAACAAAGTATCTCATAAAACACAATAAACACTTATGAGAAGTCTGATCAGCTTCTTTAGTGATAAGATTGTGAACAATAAAGACAAATCTTGTGGAACATAGTGTACCAGTGTGCGTATTCCTAGACTATGGAAGACGTGGACATCCAAGGACACTTCAGCTTCTATCAAGTCACCGATACCTGTTGAAGGTGTGAACACCATAGCTCACGCTACAAGAGCAAGGTAGGTTACGAATTTCTTGTAGTACGGGGGACTGCGCAGTTCTTGAGTCGCAAGGAGTTTGTAATCAACCTATAGTCGGCAGTTATGTGCGGACTTTTGAGTCCACACAAGTAAGTTTGTCAGCCATCAGTGAATGAAATATGCTGACATAACACCCCCTAGGAGTAATTTATAATCTTACAAATTATGATCTATTCCAGCCCGTTGAGAGATGATCATGACAACAATTCAAGATCTCGTCTGCAGGGGCGGCTGTGTAGACGATTTGCTGTCTTTTATCAGCTAAGTGTTCCCTATGTTTAAATTTACAAACTGTATAAGCTTAGCTGGTAATCCCATTTCTCAACAAGGGCAGTGGTGTCTATAATGTTAGCAATAGTGATGAGCGTAATATAAGTGGTGGTGAAGAGTGTGATGAGGGCAATGGTGTCTATAATGTTAGTAATAGTGATGAATGTAATATAAGTGGTGGTGAAGAGTGTGATGAGGGCAGTTGTGTCTATAATGTTAGTAACAGTGATGAGCGTAATATAAGTAGCAGTGCAGAGTGTGATGAGGTTAACCACTTTGACATTAATGTTGAATACCTGGAGTTTACCTGGAGAGAGTTTCGGGGGTCAACGCCCCCGCGGCCCGGTCTGTGACCAGGCCTCCTGGTGGATCAGCGCCTGATCAACCAGGCTGTTGCTGCTGGCTGCACGCAAACCAACGTACGAGCCACAGCCCGGCTGATCAGGAACTGTCTTTAGGTGCTTGTCCAGTGCCAGCTTGAAGACTGCCAGGGGTCTGTTGGTAATCCCCCTTATGTGTGCTGGGAGGCAGTTGAACAGTCTCGGGCCCCTGACACTTATTGTATGGTCTCTTAACGTGCTAGTGACACCCCTGCTTTTCATTGGGGGGATGGTGCATCGTCTGCCAAGTCTTTTGCTTTCGTAGTGAGTGATTTTCGTGTGCAAGTTTGGTACTAGTCCCTCTAGGATTTTCCAGGTGTATATAATCATGTATCTCTCCCTCCTGCGTTCCAGGGAATACAGGTTTAGAAACCTCAAAAATGTAATGAACACAATGTTGGTAGTGGTGTTGGTGATGACAGTTATAGTGTTGTGTGTAATGTTAGTGGGGGAGGGAATGTGAGTGGTGGTGTCACCTATCATACATTCACACATGAACAGCGTCGTGCTCTGAGTAAACAAAGACTCCCACGAGGCCTTACAACTGGAAGTGCACTTAAAAAACTAATGTATCAGGGTAACATTGCTGACTACCATCAGTACCTACGTAGGCTTAAAATGAGTGAGGAATGTCTGGCCTGCTGGGTGACCTCGAAAATGGCACTATAAGACCCGCATGCCACTTACACCCATACTGCGTGTGTCTAGTGAGGTGAATGTCCCTTCCTCGACTTTCCTATTCACCGGTATCCCTTAGCTCGTCGCCATTATCTACATATGGGATAAGGGCGAGTTTAGCCGATCCAGGATAAACAGCACTCCAAGCCAGCCAGTGAAGGCCAAGTTACATGCAGTTACATCTGTTCTGAATCCCAGAATGCCTTTGAGAACGTTCTACAGTGTTCCGGCCGTACCTTCGGTGTTGTGAGAACTCTTGCGTGTGAGTTGTGACTAGGGATATACCTAGTGAAACACTGGAATTAGTTTTCCGTTTTGAAAGGCTAGTACCTGGTAACTCCTTTGGAGACGGTTTTTTAACTGTAACAAGCCAGAGGTTCATCTATAAACATATTAAGTTTGTCCACAGTGAAAATTTGTCTGTCATTCCTAGACACGTGTGCTAGCTGTGTTAAGTGCTGTGGGTTTGGAGTAATTAACGAGTAGTGCAATATTGGTAACTCTCGAGACGACTGTGGCCCCGTGAATGACCTTGAAAATCGCACTGCGACCCGCAGGCCACTACACCCATATTGCCTGTGTCTAGCAAGGTGAATATCCCTTGTCCCTTCTATTCACCGGTATCCTTTAGCCCATCGCCAGTGTGAAACTCCTGTCAGCTATGAGTATAGCTGATGGTGTTGACGTAGATGATGGTGAAGGCAGATTTGAAACATATTTTAGTAAACAGGCTCGGAAAAAAGAATGAGGCTTCCAGAGAAAGCTTGCTGAAAGCAATACAGTGGGCGCACACCCTCCCAAAGCTGTCAGGTTAGATTTCCCTAACAACACTGATCAAGAGACCAAGTGTAACTGGTTTTTCGAAGCTAGTATAGACAACCTAGAGAAAACGATCAAGTTTGTCCACGATGAGGATAACTACGTCTTTGTACCTAATGAATCAGCATTTATAGACAAACTTCTCACTCGCGAATATGCCAACATCAAACTCCGAGCAGCCCCACCAAGAGCACATGAAGTGCTTATTGTCATCTATAACGTCAACAAGCACTTGAATCCTCAATATCTGGTGTCAGAGCAAGTTGCAAGCCCTCGTCGACTTTCCAACGGTCTGATATTAGCTGAGTGGACTGGCCAGGGGACTCTGCCACACTATATTCACTCCCGCACAGCCCTCAACAGACGCTATTACATTGCATTGTACAGACCTCCTCAACGTCGATGCTATAAGTGTCAACGCTGGGGCCACATTGCCAGGAAATGCCCATCTAAGTCACACTGGTGTGCAGTGTGTGCCAATGCTCATCCTTCTGAACGGTGTTATGATATGATCAAACAGCAACAGACTGTTGCTAAACAATGTATCAACTGTAAGACCTCAGGAGTCACAGCAGCTCATACTGACTGCAGTGTGAGGGCTGATCGCATCGCAGCCAACCGCACTTCACCCTGTACCCCTCATTATGACCCCCCAGGACTACCAGGTACCTCGAGTCTGAATACTGGCTCATGCCTGCCCTCAGACAATGGGGTTGAGCACCTCACCTGGGGAGCACGTCAACAGACCCCCATCACGTCGGCTGTCAATACCAGCCTAGCTGAGTCAGCTGACAGTCAGCCAACGAGCTCAGCTGACCGGGACTTCACGTCTCCAGATGTTCCAAGTCTTGCTCCTGTGGTATACAACCTGATGTCGCGCATAAAAGTACTGGAAACACAACAATTTCTCCTGAAACAACAACTTGAACAACACAAGGAAAGATGTGTAGAGTGTACCAATAACAAGATTGTCACAATTTGTGAAAGCAAGTATAAGGTTGCTGAACAAGGTGGTGGTGGTGTTCTTAATTACAGTAATGACGAATATATTACTTGTGTTGATAACTGTAGTGAGCATCATAATGAAGGCTATGGTGTCAATGATGTTAGTAATAGTGATGACCGTAATATAAGTGGTGGTGAAGAGTGTGATGAGGGCAATGGTGTCTATAATGTTAGTAATAGTGATGAGCGTAATATAAGTGGTGGTGAAGAGTGTGATGAGAGCAGTGGTGTCTATAATGTTAGTAATAGTGATGAGCGTAATATAAGTGGTGGTGAAGAGTGTGATGAGAGCGGTGGTGTCTATAATGTTAGTAATAGTGATGAGCGTAATATAAGTGGTGGTGCAGAGTGTGATGAGGTTAACCACATAGACATTAACGTTGAATACAATACTGTTGATAAATGTAATGAACACAATGTTGGTAGTGGCGCTGGTGATGACAGTTGTAGTGTTGCATGTAATGTTAGTGGAGGAGGGAATGTGAGTGGTGGTGTCACCTATCATACATTCACACATAAACAACGTCGTGCTCTGGGTTTACGAAGACTCCCACGAGGCCTAACAACTGGAAGTGCACTTACAAAACTCATGGACAAGGGTGGCACTGTTGACATTGATAAGGTCTGCTATTTATATGAAATTTTTTTTCATTATGCTGAGAAACTCAAGATGATCCCAGGACTACTATAATGGATCAAAACTCGTATAAACTTTCTATATTAAGCTGGAATACTGCATCACTTAAAAAAAGACTTCCTGACCTTCATCATAAAGTAACCACCGAACCCATTGATGTTGTGTGTCTACAAGAGTGCAGAGTCCCTGAAAAATCCCAACCCCCTAAATTACCATCATTTGTTGCATATAACCTCAAATCTACTAACTCTTGTGTTCTATATATTAAAAAATCACTTCCCCATCAACTTCTTGCAGATAAGAAAACAGAGGGGCTACAATATCACGGTGTTAGGATTTATATAGGGAACTTTGCTCTCAACATATTTAACTTGTATGCTCCTGCTGATAAATTTAATTACTTGGAGCTCCCAACTTGTGCTCATTCTGAGCCTACTCTTATTATTGGCGATTACAATGCGAGACACAAAAGCATTGGAAACTCACAGTTTGGTAATCGTAATGGCAATCAACTGTTGTCACTCTTAAACAGTCATGATAATGTCCAAATTGTAGGTGACCTTGAACCCACACATATCTATGGAGGCGTCCTTGATCTGTGCCTGGGCTTCAACATTACTTCTGCCAGCTGTGAGTCTTCCATTGTAACAGATATAGCGTCTGATCATTTCCCTAGGCTAACCTCACTAGATATTGGTAATACTATCCTTCCTGGTGGGATATTCAAACGGAAACGTTTTAATGTTCCTACAGATCAGCATGATGACTTTGTTGCACATGTGACTGACTGGTATAATTCCTATGAGAGTTCCTTTGTAGAGACCTTTAACAATGATCTTGTGAGCAGTATTCAGAACTACTTAGAGCCACCACTGAAACCTCTTGGTACTCTAAACCCAACAAACTTCCATAATAATCATACCTCCTTCAAAAACCATATTATTACAATGATTCTAAACTTCGTACACTGAAACGTACTGCTCGCAGACTAGGCCTAGCCTATAGAAAACATCGTACCCCTGGAATGCTGAGGCTCTTCCAAACTGCCCTTGCTGCTGCCAGAGAGCGTATGACAGAGCTGCGGCAAACAGACTGGGAACAATTTGTCAACGGTCTTAATGCTCACACCCCACTTAGCCGGGCATGGAGGGACATAAATAGAATTAAGGGTAACAGAACTGGGCAGATCGCGCACCCTCATCCCTTACATAGGGCGAATGAGTTAGTGCTTGGGCTGCTACATCTAGCTATGATAATCTTCCCAGTACCACACAGGCAAAATTAAATGACAAATATGATGAAAGGGAGAGACTTCTTTGCTTTATGCTCAGCAAGGCAGATGATTGCAACATTCCTTTCACTAATTATGAACTTGATGCAGCACTAACTAAGGGCAACTCCACGTCGCCTGGTGAGGATGGTATTACTTACAACATACTCAGATTGCTGTGTCGAGTACCAGGTAATCCATTACTTGAATTATATAACATGAACTATGTAACTGGGGAGCTCCCTCAATATTGGACCAACAGCCTCATCATTCCAATTCCTAAGCCCAATCAACAAAATGCATTTCGCCCAATATCTCTTACTAGCTGCTTGTGTAAAACATTTGAGAGAATGATTCTTAATCGTCTCATGTACAGAATCAAACAATTTTTGTCTCCCCGGTTACATGGTTTTATGCATGGAAGGAGCATGCATCATTGCATAGCCACCTTTCTCACTCTGCACACTGACAGCTCATACACTACCTTCCTTGACCTTAAATCCGCTTTCGATGTAGCCAACCGACATGTAATCATTAGTGAACTTGACAGAATGGATGTTGGAGGATGGCTTCTCCGCTGGATTAAAGGCTACCTGTCAAACAGAAAATCGTCTGTGTTGTTCCAGGGACATAGAAGTGTAACTAAAGACTTTGAATTAGGAACCCCACAGGGAGGTGTGCTCAGTCCCACACTGTTCAATATTCTAATTAATGCATTACTTAATGCTATGCCTAGTCAGCCCCATCATTATGTGATTAGTTTTGCTGATGATATAATGATTCACACCACCGGATTCTCCAACACCCAAAACATTCTTAATCATGTACTAGCCTCGTGTCAGGACCTGGCGTTGATAATCTCTACTGATAAAACAAAGATACTCAATAGGCGTCCTCCTCGACAGAGAGGCACAGTTCGTCAGATCCAGTTGCATGATGGGTCTCTTCTAGAATATGTAAGCAGATACAGGTATATAGGCTTTGAGGTTCCACTACTTGGACCTGTTGTAACAAGACTTTGTCGCCAATACAAAGAAAGACTAAGAGCACTTAGAGTTGTGGCTGGGTTTCACCCCAGGTATGGTGCTAATGTTAAAATTGTGAAAATGATGTATCTTGCTTATATTAGATCATTGGTTGATTATGCTGCGCCACTACTTGCTCTTGTGTCTGACTGGAAGCTTGGAGGGCTGGAAAAACTGCAGAACGAAGCAATGAGGATCATTTTAGGATGCCCTCGTACTGCCAAAATTTTAAATATGCAAAAAGAACTTGATATTCCAAGCATCAGAGATCGTGTTACTGAAAGAAATATCCTAATTGGGGTTAATATGCTCAGGCAAGCTCATTCAAACCCCTGCACAGAAGCCCTCCAGACTTTCCTCAGCACTGGTGAACACTCCTCCAGATGGATCGAAAAAACTGGAACCGACCCCCGCATGAATCAGATACATGATCTATGTCAAGTAAGGCAACAGCGGCACTTCTCCGCTCCATGGAATATTACCCCATTCCAAACTACCATTCCTCCATTTCCCCCAAACTACTTCTTAAATCACAACCAAAACTTCGCCTTGAAGCCAAACATGAGGCCTTAAGCTGTATTGATAACTTAGTCACACAGCACACACTCTCGCAAATTATTTACGCTGATGGTTCTGTTCACCAATCTACTGGTGCAGCTGGTAGTGCTGCTGTTGTCGTACAGAGTGATGGCTCTCTTAAAGAAATTGGAGCACGCATCAATAATTGGGCCTCTACCCTTCAGACAGAGCTGTTTGCCATACCCCTTGCACTGAAATGCATCTATGTATCAAAGATTGACAGTTTAATTGTAACTGATTCTCTGTCATCCATAAATGCTCTCAACTCATTAAGCATAAATTGTGGCATGCTTGTGTCAGAAGCCAGACACAGGTATGGTAGGATTGTGGACAGTGGAGTCAGAGTGCACATGCTGTGGATTCTATCTCACATTGGTCTTCAGATGCATGATAGAACTGATAAATTGGCTAAGCTGTATGCTTTCAAAGAGGGAGTAGATTACAATCTTGGCTTGTCAGGTAGTAGTTTGAGAACAATAATACGAAAAGAACTTCAACTGAATTTTATGGACTTAAGGCTCAGGGAGATTGACACCAGTGAGTCCATCTATCATCACTCCATCATGCAGGAGGAGCCACATGTCTATGGTGCATCCAACAAAATAAGCAGACTCTAGGATGTCACTACTGCCCGGCTCCGGCTGGGTTACAAGTATCTTTGGCAGGTTAAATCACCATCACCAGATGTAGACCGAACGAAATGTAAACTTTGCCAGATGGACTATTGTCACACCCTGCGTCATATGTACTGGAGTGTGATAAAATTAATGAATTTAGAAACAACTCACTCAGAAATGTTCAAGAAATGGCAAAGTATTTTATCCACAGTGGTATATTGCAGACCATTCTGGAGAAATACCCTGACTTTGCTAGCTGTAAATAAAGCATTACCACATGTGTGCATGTGTGTGTGTGTGTGTGTGTGTACTCACCTAGTTGTACTCACCTAGTTGAGGTTGCGGGGGTCGAGTCCGAGCTCCTGGCCCCGCCTCTTCACTGATCGCTACTAGGTCACTCTCCCTGAGCCGTGAGCTTTATCATACCTCTGCTTAAAGCTATGTATGGATCCTGCCTCCACTACATCGCTTCCCAAACTATTCCACTTACTGACTACTCTGTGGCTGAAGAAATACTTCCTAACATCCCTGTGATTCATCTGTGTCTTCAGCTTCCAACTGTGTCCCCTTGTTACTGTGTCCAATCTCTGGAACATCCTGTCTTTGTCCACCTTGTCAATTCCTCTCAGTATTTTGTATGTCGTTATCATGTCCCCCCTATCTCTCCTGTCCTCCAGTGTCGTCAGGTTGATTTCCCTTAACCTCTCCTCGTAGGACATACCTCTTAGCTCTGGGACTAGTCTTGTTGCAAACCTTTGCACTTTCTCTAGTTTCTTCACGTGCTTGGCTAGGTGTGGGTTCCAAACTGGTGCCGCATACTCCAATATGGGCCTAACGTACACGGTGTACAGGGTCCTGAATGATTCCTTATTAAGATGTCGGAATGCTGTTCTGAGGTTTGCTAGGCGCCCATATGCTGCAGCAGTTATTTGGTTGATGTGCGCTTCAGGAGATGTGCCTGGTGTTATACTCACCCCAAGATCTTTTTCCTTGAGTGAGGTTTGTAGTCTCTGACCCCCTAGACTGTACTCCGTCTGCGGCCTTCTTTGCCCTTCCCCAATCTTCATGACTTTGCACTTGGTGGGATTGAACTCCAGGAGCCAATTGCTGGACCAGGTCTGCAGCCTGTCCAGATCCCTTTGTAGTTCTGCCTGGTCTTCGATCGAGTGAATTCTTCTCATCAACTTCACGTCATCTGCAAACAGGGACACCTCAGAGTCTATTCCTTCCGTCATGTCGTTCACAAATACCAGAAACAGCACTGGTCCTAGGACTGACCCCTGCGGGACCCCGCTGGTCACAGGTGCCCACTCTGACACCTCGCCACGTACCATGACTCGCTGCTGTCTTCCTGACAAGTATTCCCTGATCCATTGTAGTGCCTTCCCTGTTATCCCTGCTTGGTCCTCCAGTTTTTGCACCAATCTCTTGTGTGGAACTGTGTCAAACGCCTTCTTGCAGTCCAAGAAAATGCAATCCACCCACCCCTCTCTCTCTTGTCTTACTGCTGTCACCATGTCATAGAACTCCAGTAGGTTTGTGACACAGGATTTCCCGTCCCTGAAACCATGTTGGCTGCTGTTGATGAGATCGTTCCTTTCTAGGTGTTCCACCACTCTTCTCCTGATAATCTTCTCCATGATTTTGCATACTATACATGTCAGTGACACTGGTCTGTAGTTTAATGCTTCATGTCTGTCTCCTTTTTTAAAGATTGGGACTACATTTGCTGTCTTCCATGCCTCAGGCAATCT
Source organism: Cherax quadricarinatus (assembly GCF_038502225.1). NCBI lineage: Eukaryota > Metazoa > Arthropoda > Malacostraca > Decapoda > Parastacidae > Cherax > Cherax quadricarinatus. The sequence goes on along the minus strand of NC_091377.1, from coordinate 15,039,856 downwards.
CCCTGTTTCGATAGATGTATTGAATATTGTTGTTAGGGGTACACATAGCGCCTCTGCTCCCTCTCTCAATACCCATGGGGAGATGTTATCTGGCCCCATTGCCTTTGAGGTATCTAGCTCACTCAGAAGCCTCTTCACTTCTTCCTCGGTTGTGTGCACTGTGTCCAGCACTTGGTGGTGTGCCCCACCTCTCCGTCTTTCTGGAGTCCCTTCTGTCTCCTCTGTGAACACTTCTTTGAATCTCTTGTTGAGTTCTTCACATACTTCACGGTCATTTCTTGTTGTCTCTCCTCCTTCCTTCCTTAGCCTGATTACCTGGTCCTTGACTGTTGTTTTCCTCCTGATGTGGCTGTACAACAGTTTCGGGTCAGATTTGGCTTTCGCTGCTATGTCATTTTCATATTGTCTTTGGGCCTCCCTTCTTATCTGTGCATATTCGTTTCTGGCTCTACGACTGTTCTCCTTATTCTCCTGGGTCCTTTGCCTTCTATATTTCTTCCATTCCCTAGCACACTTGGTTTTTGCCTCCCTGCACCTTTGGGTAAACCATGGGCTCATCCTGGCTTTTTCATTATTCCTGTTACCCTTGGGTACAAACCTCTCCTCAGCCTCCTTGCATTTTGTTGCTACATATTCCATCATCTCATTAACTGGCTTCCCTGCCAGTTCTCTGTCCCACTGAACCCCGTTCAGGTAGTTCCTCATTCCTGTGTAGTCCCCTTTCTTGTAGTTTGGCTTCATTCGTCCTGGCCTTCCTGCTTCTCCCTCCACTTGTAGCTCTACTGTGTATTCGAAGCTTAAAACCACATGGTCACTGGCCCCAAGGGGTCTTTCATATGTGATGTCCTCGATATCTGCACTACTCAAGGTGAATACTAAGTCCAGCCTTGCTGGTTCATCCTCTCCTCTCTCTCTTGTAGTGTCCCTTACGTGTTGGCACATGAAGTTTTCCAGTACCACCTCCATCATCTTAGCCCTCCATGTATCTTGGCCCCCATGCGGGTCCAAGTTCTCCCAATCGATCTCCTTGTGGTTAAAGTCACCCATGATCAGGAGCTTTGCCCTGCATGCATGAGCTCTTCTGGCCACTCTAGCCAGTGTGTCAACCATCGCTCTATTGCTCTCGTCGTACTCTTGCCTTGGCCTCCTGCTGTTCTGTGGTGGGTTATACATCACTGCTATTACCACCTTGGGACCTCCAGAGTGAAGTGTTCCCGCTATGTAATCACTTTCTTCTCCGCTGTCTCCTCTCTCCAGCTCATCAAAATTCCAGCGATTTTTGATCAGCAATGCCACTCCTCCACCCCCCCTGTTCCCTCTGTCTTTCCTCAGGATTTGGTATCCCGTTGGAAAGATGGCATCTGTTATCATACCTGTAAGCTTGGTTTCTGTGAGAGCTATGATGTCCGGTGATGCTTCTTTGACTCTTTCATGCCACTCCTCCCACTTATTTGTTATTCCATCAGCGTTTGTGTACCATACCTTCAGTTTCCTTTCCAACACTGTGGTTTGGGGGGCCTGTGAGGGTGGGAGACCTGGTGGCATACTGTGGGATTCTATAGCTCGGTGTTGGGTGGAGGCTGTGGGTATGGATTGTAGTGTGTGTTGGGATGGTGTGATAGGTTGTATGGTTCTGAGAATAGTTGTGTGTGTGCTTGCCCTTGCTGTTCTGTTCTGCTCTGACTGACCTCTGCTGGTTCCATCCTTGTCTCTTTTCCTAGCTCCTTTCGCTTTTTTGTCCTCTCCCTCAGCTGCTGTCGTTCTGATTTTGTTCTGTCTCTGTCTAGGAACACCCTCTTGTACTCTTCCGAGTATTTCAATCGTGGTTTCTCTTGGAGGATCCTGTTCCGCACTGTTTCCGTCCTGAGAATCAGCTTGATTGGTCGGTTTCTCCCCTTCGAGTACCCCCCTATTCTCTGAAAATTTACAATCTCGTCCATCTCTTCACCTATTTCCGTGATGATTTTCTCAATCTCCTTTCTTTCTTCCTGCTGCCTTTCAGTGTGTGTCCTTTCCTCTCTCTCCTGAAGCCCATGGATAAACACTGATTTTGCCCTTTCTTCCTCCCATTGCCTCACCCTCTGTGACTCTGGATCCTGCCTGTATGTGGTCAGTTTCTCCCTTGATTTTTCCAGTGGCTCTTGATAGCCTGGTTGTGCCTCAGCATTCGACCTATCACCCTCTCCATCTGCAACCAGCTGTTCTTCCCTTTCACTCCTTGGTCCTCCTTGGCAGGCTGATATGACCTTAGCATAATTCATAATTCCTTCCTTCCTGTTCGGCCTCGCAGCTTCATATGCTGTGTCTTCTCTGGTCACTGCCCCTGTAACTCGCTTCAGCCTATTTATCTCAACTTCTAGGACCCTTATCTTGGCTACTGCAGTTTCGACTTGTGCCTCCCAATTCTTTGTCTCCTTCTCCAACCTCTTTTCCAATTTCACAGAGAGCTCTTTCTCCATTTTTTCAGAAAGCTCTCCTAATTTTCTCTCCCACTCTTGTTCCATCCTTTTCCACTGCTCCTCCATCCACTCCTCCCTACCAGAACCATTCTCATCTGATCCTTGGTTCCTGCGAGTCCCCACCATTTTTTTTTTTTTTTTTTTTTTTTTTTTCTTTTTGTGAGAGAAGAGAGAAGGGAAAGGTAGAAGGAGAGAGAGAGGGGAAGAGTGAGAAGGGAAAGGGGGAGAGTGAGTGTGAGAGGGGGAAAGAGAGAGAAGGGAAGGGAAGGAGAGGGGGAGAGTGAGAAGGGAAAAATGGAGAAGAGATGGAGAGAGAAAGAGAGCGAGAGAGAGAGCGAGAGAGAGAGAGAGAGAGAGAAGGGAAGGTAGAGAGAGGGGGATAGTGAGAAGGAAAAAGGGGAAGAGAGTGAGAGTGAGAGATTGGGAGAGAGAGAGTGAGGGGAAGGGTAGGAGAGGGGGAGAGTTAGAAGGGAAAATGGGGAAGAGAGAGAGCAAGAGAGAGAGAGAGAGGGAGAGAGGGAGAGAGAGAGAGGGAGAGTGTGAGAGAGAGGGGGAGAGAGAGTGAAGGGAAGTGTAGGAGAGGGGGAGAGTTAGAAGGGAAAATGGGGAAGAGAGAGAGCAAGAGAGAGAGAGCGAGAGAGAGAGAGAGAGAGAGAGAGAGAGAGAGAGAGAGAGAGAGAGAGAGAGAGGGGAGGGAGGGGGAGAGAGAAAGAGAAAGAGAAGGCAAAGAGGGGGAGAGAGAGGGGGCAGAGAGGGGGAGAAGGGGGAAAGAGGGGGGAGATGGAAGAGCGAGAGGGGAGAGAGGCTAGGGGGAGAGGGAGGGGAGGAGGGGAGAGAGATGGGGAAAGGGAGAGGGGAGAGATAATGGGAGGGGAGAGATGTTAGAGGGGGGGAGGTGTTAGAGGTAAGAGATGTTAGAGGGGAGAGATGGGAGAGGGAAGAGAGAGAGATAGGTAGAGAGTGATAGGTAGAGAGAGAGATATAGGTAAAGAGTGAGAAAGGTAGAGATAGGTCTCTACTTAGGATAGGAAGAGGGGGGGAAAGGAGCAAGGTTCAGATGGTCAGTTCACAGGACGGTGTGAAATCCTGTGTATGTGTGTGTTTGCGTGTGTACTACAGCTTACAAGTGCTTGTTCCTGTGTGTGTGTGTGTGTGTGTGTGTGTGTGTGTGTGTGTGTGTGTGTGTGTGTGTATGTGTGTGTATGTGTGTGCATGTGTGTGTGTATGTGTGTGTATCTGTGTATGTGTGTGTATGTGTGTGTGTGTGTGTGTGTGTGTGTGTGTGTGTGTGTGTGTGTGTGTGTGTGTGTGTGTGTATGTGTGTGTATGTGTATGTGTATGTGTGTGTGTGTGTGTGTATTTGTGTGTGTGTGTGTGTGTGTGTGTGTGTGTGTGTGTGTGTGTGTGTGTGTGTGTGTGTGTGTGTGTGTGTATGTGTGTGTGTGTGTGTATGTGTGTGTGTGTGTGTGTGTGTGTGTGTGTGTGTGTGTGTGTGTGTGTGTGTGTGTGTGTGTGTGTGTGTGTGTGTGTGTGTGTGTGTGTGTGTATGTGTGTGTGTGTGTGTATGTGTGTGTACTCACCTATTTGTACTCACCTATTTGTGGTTGCAGGGGTCGAGTCCTAGCTCCTGGCCCCGCCTCTTCACCGGTTGCTACTAGGCCCTCTCTCTCCCCGCTCCATGAGCTTTATCAAACCTCGTCTTAAAACTGTGTATGGTTCCTGCCTCCACTACGTCATTTTCTAGGCTATTCCACTGCCTTACAACTCTATGACTGAAGAAATACTTCCTACTATCTCTCTGACTCATTTGTGTCTTCAACTTCCAATTGTGGCCTCTTGTTTCTGTGTCCCCTCCCTGGAACATCCTGTCTTTGTCCACCTTGTCTATTCCACGCAGTATTTTATATGTCGTTATCATGTCTCCCCTGACCCTCCTGTCCTCCAGTGTCGTCAGGCCGATTTCCCTTAATCTTTCTTCATAGGACATTCCCCTTAGCTCTGGAACTAACCTTGTCGCAAACCTTTGTACTTTCTCTAGTTTCTTGACGTGCTTTATCAAGTGCGGGTTCCAAACAGGTGCTGCATACTCCAGTATGGGCCTGACATACACGGTGTACAGTGTCTTGAATGATTCCTTACTAAGGTATCGGAATGCTGTTCTCAGGTTTGCCAGGCGCCCATATGCTGCAGCAGTTATCTGATTGATGTGTGCTTCCGGAGACATGCTCGGTGTTATACTCACCCCAAGATCTTTCTCCTTGAGTGAGGTTTGCAGTCTTTGGCCACCTAGCCTATACTCTGTCTGTGGTCTTCTGTGCCCCTCCCCAATCTTCATGACTTTGCATTTGGCAGGATTAAATTCGAGAAGCCATTTGCTGGACCAGGTGTCCAGTCTGTCCAGGTCTCTTTGAAGTCCTGCCTGGTCCTCATCAGATTTAATTCTCCTCATTAACTTCACATCATCTGCAAACAGGGACACTTCTGAGTCTAACCCTTCCGTCATGTCGTTCACATATACCAAAAATAGCACTGGTCCTAGGACCGACCCCTGTGGGACCCCGCTCGTCACAGGTGCCCACTGTGATACATCATTACGTACCATGACTCGTTGTTGCCTCCCTGTCAGGTATTCTCTGATCCATTGCAGTGCCCTTCCTGTTATATGCGCCTGATGCTCTAGCTTCTGCACTAATCTCTTGTGAGGAACTGTGTCAAAGGCCTTCTTGCAGTCCAAGAAGATGCAATCAACCCACCCCTCTCTCTCTTGTCTTACTTCTGTTATTTTATCATAAAACTCCAGAAGGTTTGTGACACAGGATTTGCCTTCCATGAATCCGTGCTGGTTGGCATTTATACTCCTGTTCCGTTCCAGGTGCTCCACCACTCTCCTCCTGATAATCTTCTCCATAATTTTGCATACTATACACGTCAATGACACAGGTCTATAGTTTAGTGCCTCTTTTCTGTCTCCTTTTTTAAAAATGGGAACTACATTTGCCGTCTTCCATACCTCAGGTAGTTGCCCAGTTTCCAGGGATGTGTTGAAGATTGTGGTAAGTGGCACACACAACATATCTGCTCCCTCTCTAAGGACCCACGGGGAGATGTTGTCCGGTCCCATTGCCTTTGAGGTATCGATGTCCCTTAGCAGTTTCTTCACCTCCTCCTCATCTGTATGTATGTCGTCCAACACTTGTTGGTGTATTCCTTGCTGGTGTCCCCATCTGGTCTGTCCCCCCAGAGTCCTTCCTGTCTCTACTGTAAATACTTCCTTAAATCTCGTGTTGAGCTCCTCACATACCTCTTGATCATTTCTTGTGAGTTCTCCACCTTCTTTCCTCAGCCTTATCACCTGGTCCTTGACTGTTGTCTTCCTCCTAATGTGGCTATACAGCAGTTTCGGGTCAGATTTGACTTTCGATGCTATGTCGTTTTCATACTGTCGCTGGGCCTCCCTCCTTATCTGTGCATACTCGTTTCTGGCTCTTCTACTAATCTCCTTGTTTTCCTGGGTCCTATGCCTCCTGTACTTTTTCCATTCTCTGTTGCACTTAGTTTTTGCCTCCCTACACCTTCGGGTGAACCAGGGACTTGTTCTGGTCTTCCTATTGTTACTGTTGCCCTTGGGAATGAAACTTTCCTCTGCCTCCTTGCATTTTGTTGCTACATATTCCATCATTTCATTTACTGATTTCCTACCAGTTCTCTGTCCCACTGAACCTCCTGCAGGAAGTTCTTCATACCCTATGTAGTCCCCTCTTTTATAGTCAGGTTTGTCCCCTTCAGTTCCTGTTATTCTCTCCACTTGCAGCTCTACTATGTATTCAAAGCACAGAACCACGTGATCGCTAGCTCCTAGGGGACTCTCGTACTTGATGTCCTCAATGTCTGAACTGCTCAGGGTGAACACAAGATCCAGTCTTGCTGGTTCATCCTTCCCTCTCACTCTGGTAGTGTCCTTGACATGTTGATGCATGAGGTTTTCCAGCACCAAGTCCAACATCCTGGCTCTCCATGTTTCGGGACCCCCATGTGGCTCCAGGTTTTCCCAGTCAATCTCCCTGTGGTTGAAATCCCCCATAACCAGCAACTTTGCTCTGCTGGAGTGAGCTCTTCTTGCCACCTCAGCAAGTGTGTCCACCATTGCTCTGTTGCTCTCTTCATATTCCTCTCTTGGCTTCCTGCAGTGTTCAGTGTTCAGTGGTCAGTCGTCACGTGAGGTCACAGACCCTGAGCTGCTTGGGGATTAGCGTGGACGGTTACAAAGCATGGCTTGCTTCTACAGTGTTTTAAAAGCTGAGGTTGGAGAGTTGAAGGAGGAGGTCTTGCTTCTCCAGGAGGAGATTAGGAGGCTGAAGGTCCACCTCAATGGGCCTGGGAGAGAGTGTGAGGTGGTTGGAGATGTGGGGAATGAGGCTTCTAGCAGTGAGGTGCAGTCTGTCTCTCACTGTGAGGAGGCTGTTGGTGGGGTGGTAGCAACGGCTACCAGCAGTGAGGTGCAGCCCAGCACCTGCTACAAGTTGTTCACAGTAATGGGAGGCGCATCAGAGTAAGGAAAGTTAATAGTGCGGATCTGAAGGTAGGAAATCGCTTCTCTGTTCTCCAGGATGAATGTACTTCAGTGGCCAGTGAAGGTAAGGGTACTACTGCCCCTGCTAATGAAGGTAAGCGCATTCTTGTGGTTGGTGACTCTCAGGTAAGATATGTTGATCGTGCTTTTTGTAATAGGAATAAGAAGATGAGAGATAGAGTGTGCTTCCCTGGAGCTGGTGTTGGGGACATTGTCAACAGACTGGATAATATCATGTCAGGTAATGGGAACAAGCCCATTATCTGTCTCAGTGCTGGTGGAAATGATATTGGGAAGGGTAGGAGAGAAGAGCTGCTAGATAAGTACAGGTCAGCTATAGATTTCATTAAGTCTAAGGGAGGGATCCCAATCATATGTAGCATCTTGCCTAGAAGGGGAGTAGGAAATGAATGGTTGTCTAGGGCAATTGGTGTAAATTGCTGGCTAGACAGATACTGCAAGGAACTTGCAATCCCATTCATTGACAACTGGAACAACTTTTATGGCAAACATGATATGTATGCAAGGGATGGGGTTCATCTCTCTGGGGCAGGGGTGGTAGCACTTGCAGACTCGATTGAGAAGGCCATTGGTGAAATGCCTATGATTTTAAACTGATGGAAGATAGAGGTATGGGTGTGTGTGGGAAACAAGCAGGTTGCAACACTAGGGTTGGAAACAGTAAATGTATAAAAGGCATTCAGCATGAAGTTATAAATAAAGACAATAGAACAGGTCAGCAAACAAAGGGGGACAGCAGAGGGCAGCAAGGGACTAGCTCCCTTAAGGTTTACTATACTAATAGCAGGAGTGTTAGAAATAAGATAGATGAGCTAAGATTAATTGCAAGTGCAGGAAACATAGATATTATTGCTATAACAGAGACCTGGCTCAATCTGAAAGATAGAGAGATGCCCTCTGAATGTCACATACAAGGCTATAAATTATTCCACACTGACAGGGTCAACAGGAAAGGTGGTGGAGTAGCGATGTATGTCAGAGACAATTTAAATTGTTGTGTTAGACAAGATATTAAATTAGAAGCGTCAGCCACTGAATCTGTTTGGTTACAGCTTCTCGAGGGCCGAGAAAAACTAATTTTGGGTGTGATTTACAGGGCCCCAAATCTTGATAGGGAGTGCAGTAAACTTCTATGGGACGAAATTCGTAAGGCATCTACATACGAAAATGTTGTGCTAATGGGAGATTTCAACTATAGACAGATTGACTGGAGCAATTTGACAGGAAATTTAGAGTCGGGTGACTTTCTTGATACGATCCAGGATTGTTTTTTAAAACAGTTTGTGACAGAGCCAACTAGGGGAAATAACCTCCTTGACTTGGTTCTTGCCAGTAGGGAAACACTAATTAATAATCTTGAGGTTAATGATGAGCTTGGGGAGAGTGATCACAAATCACTCAGTTTTAACATATCATGGAATTCCCCTAATAATGGCAATCAAGTCTCCGTCCCTGACTTTCGCTTGGCTGATTTCATAGGACTGAAAAATTACTTAGGTGGGCTGAACTGGAATGACCTGACTAGGGGTCAGGTAGGTGGTGATGGTTGCCGATATGATGCTTTCCAGGGCATAGTTCTAGCTGCTCAGTCAAATTATGTTCCAAATAGGGAAATCAGATCAAACAAAAATGATCCTAAATGGATGAACAATAGATTAAAATATCTGATTGGTCAAAAGAGAGGCATATATAGGCAAATCAAAAGAGGAGAGGGGCAATTAAGAAATCGATATATTCAGTTAAAGAGAGAAATAAAAAAGGGAATTAGAAAAGCAAATAGAGATTATGAGGTTAAAGTTGCAAGAGAATCGAAGACTAACCCAAAAGGATTCTTTCAGGTATACAGAAGTAAGATCAGGGACAAGATAGGCCCACTCAAAAGTTCCTCGGGTCAGCTCACTGACAGTGATAAGGAAATGTGTAGAATTTTTAACACATACTTCCTCTCAGTTTTTACACAGGAGGATACCAGCGATATTCCAGTAATGATAAATTATGTAGAACAGGACGATAATAAACTGTGCACTATTAGGGTCACAAGTGACATGGTCCTTAGGCAAATAGATAAATTAAAACCTAACAAATCCCCAGGCCCTGATGAACTGTATGCAAGGGTTCTAAAGGAATGTAAAGAGGAGCTTAGCACACCTTTGGCTAATCTTTTCAACATATCACTACAAACTGGCATGGTGCCAGATAAGTGGAAAATGGCAAATGTGATACCTATTTTCAAAACAGGTGACAGGTCCTTAGCTTCGAACTATAGACCAATAAGCCTAACCTCCATAGTGGGAAAATTTATGGAATCAATAATTGCCGAGGCAGTTCGTAGCCACCTTGAAAAGCATAAATTAATCAACGAATCTCAGCATGGTTTTACAAAGGGGCGTTCCTGCCTTACGAATTTATTAACTTTTTTCACTAAGGTATTTGAGGAGGTAGATCATGGTAATGAATATGATATTGTGTATATGGACTTCAGTAAGGCTTTTGACAGGGTCCCACATCAGAGACTATTGAGGAAAATTAAAGCACATGGAATAGGAGGAGAAATTTTTTCCTGGATAGAGGCATGGTTGACAAATAGGCAGCAGAGAGTTTGCATAAATGGGGAGAAATCAGAGTGGGGAAGCGTCACGAGCGGTGTTCCACAGGGGTCAGTGTTGGGCCCCCTGCTGTTCACAATCTACATAAACGACATAGATGAGGGCATAAAGAGCGACATCGGCAAGTTTGCCGATGACACCAAAATAGGCCGTCGAATTCATTCTGACGAGGACATTCGAGCACTCCAGGAAGATTTGAATAGACTGATGCAGTGGTCGGAGAAGTGGCAGATGCAGTTTAATATAGACAAATGCAAAGTTCTAAATGTTGGACAGGACAATAACCATGCCACATATAAACTAAATAATGTAGATCTTAATATTACGGATTGCGAAAAAGATTTAGGAGTTCTGGTTAGCAGTAATCTGAAACCAAGACAACAGTGCATAAGTGTTCGCAATAAAGCTAATAGAATCCTTGGCTTCATATCAAGAAGCATAAATAATAGGAGTCCTCAGGTTGTTCTTCAACTCTATACATCCTTGGTTAGGCCTCATTTAGATTATGCTGCACAGTTTTGGTCACCGTATTACAGAATGGATATAAATTCTCTGGAAAATGTACAAAGGAGGATGACAAAGATGATCCCATGTATCAGAAACCTTCCCTATGAGGATAGACTAAGGGCCCTGAAACTGCACTCTCTAG